>NC_135235.1:248693699-248918699 GCF_051348905.1 Ranitomeya variabilis
CAGCTTTGCACGTGTTCACATTAGGGGTGCTGGTTGGTTTTTTTTCTCTATTTAGTTATTGGATGTGGCTGCATCCATACTGATCTTGCACTCCTCCCATTGACCTTGCAGGTGGCGGTAATCAGCTCTACCTGCCCATAAATTGTAGGTTTAGCCCAGAGTGACATGTTTTGTCCATAGTTGTAGGCTGGTGGCCCAAGAGTGGCATGTACGGTAGAGTAGGACCCATCAGAGGGAGATCACCTTGCCTGTTATGACCCCAATGGCAGAGGGTCTCAAAAGTACATACCAAGTCTGCAAACACAAAAAACCAGCTCATAGGGCAGTGGTAACTGGGCTGACCATATATCTAATCCTAGCACCACAAATAGCAGCAGCCGGGGAACGTGCCTACGTTGGTTCTAGACGTCTCGCGCCAGCCGGAGAACTAACTAACCCTAGAAGGGAAAAGATAGACCTTTCTTGCCTCCAGAGAAAAGACCCCAAAAGTTGGATACAAGCCCCCAACAAATAATAACGGTGAGGTAAGGAGAAAAGACAAACGTAAGAATGAACTAGATATTTAGCAAAGAGAGGCCCACTGACTAATAGCAGAATATAGTAAGATGACTTATATGGTCAGCAAAAACCCTATCAAAATTTCCACGCTGGATATTCAAGAACCCCCGAACCGTCTAACGGCCCGGGGGGAGAACACCAGCCCCCTAGAGCTTCCAGCAAAATCAGGAATCACATTTAGTACAAGCTGGACAAAAAATAAGAGCAAAGCAAATAACCAAAAAACAAGGAAGCAGGACTTAGCTTAATTTTGCAAGATCCAAGACCAGCAGACAGGAGCAAACAGAAAGGAACTGATTACAACGATGCCAGGCACTGGACTGAGAAACCAGGAAGTTTATATAGCAACACCCCTGGACTAACGACCCAGGTGGGTGCCAAACTGAGGAAAGACAATCCCAGAGTCATATCACTAGTGACCACAAGAGGGAGCCAAAAAAGTCTAATTCACAACAGTACCCCCCCTTTAAGGAGGGGTCACCGAACCCTCACCAAGACCACCAGGGCGATCAGGATGAGCAGCGTGAAAGGCACGAACTAAATCGGCCGCATGCACATCAGAGGCAACCACCCAGGAATTATCCTCCTGACCATAACCCTTCCACTTGACCAGATACTGAAGCCTCCGCCTGGAGAGACGAGAATCCAAGATCTTCTCCACCACGTACTCCAACTCGCCCTCAACCAACACCGGAGCAGGAGGCTCAACAGAAGGAACCACAGGTACAACGTACCGCCACAACAAAGACCTATGGAACACGTTGTGAATGGCAAACGACACCGGAAGATCCAAGCGAAAGGACACAGGATTAAGGATTTCCAATATCTTGTAAGGACCGATGAAGCGAGGCTTAAATTTAGGAGAGGAGACCTTCATAGGAACAAATCGAGAAGACAGCCATACCAAATCCCCAACACGAAGTCGGGGACCCACACCGCGGCGGCGGTTGGCAAAACGCTGAGCCTTCTCCTGTGACAACTTCAAGTTGTCCACCACATGATTCCAGATCCGCTGCAACCTATCCACCACGGAATCTACCCCAGGACAGTCAGAAGGCTCCACATGTCCCGAGGAAAAACGAGGATGGAAACCAGAGTTGCAAAAAAATGGCGAAACCAAAGTAGCGGAACTAGCCCGATTATTAAGGGCAAACTCAGCCAACGGCAAGAAGGTCACCCAATCATCCTGATCTGCAGAAACAAAACACCTCAAATAAGCCTCCAGAGTCTGATTAGTTCGCTCCGTTTGTCCATTAGTCTGAGGATGAAAGGCAGACGAAAACGACAAATCAATGCCCATCTTAGCACAAAAGGATCGCCAGAACCTGGAAACAAACTGGGATCCTCTGTCAGACACAATATTCTCAGGAATGCCGTGTAAACTGTTGTGGATTCTGTTTGTGGGCTCCCTCTGGTGGTTACTGCTGGTACTGGGTGACTTTGGTGGGTTGCGGCCTTTGGTTTCCACCTGTCCATCAGTGGCTGGGTGTTTCCTATTTTACCTGGCCTTTCTGTCATTTCCCTTGCCGGCTATCAATGTATTCAGATGTGCTCTGTTTGGTTCCTGCCTACCTGCTCCCA
This sequence comes from Ranitomeya variabilis, assembly GCF_051348905.1. Classification (NCBI taxonomy): domain Eukaryota; kingdom Metazoa; phylum Chordata; class Amphibia; order Anura; family Dendrobatidae; genus Ranitomeya; species Ranitomeya variabilis. The sequence goes on from NC_135235.1 coordinate 248,695,839, forward strand.
GATCTTTCAGGATAAGCTAAGTGCTGATTTTCAGTTGTTTGGTTTTTTGTCCAGCTTGCTTATTATGTCTCTATGCTAGCTGGTAGCTCTAGTGGACTGAGGTTCTCCCCATGTGCCATGAGTTGGCACATGGGTTCTTGTAATCTCAGGATGGTTTTTTTGATTAGGGTTTTTTGCTGACGGCTCAGTCCCCTTTTGTATCGTTCTGCTTTTTAGTTTTCAGCGGGCCTCAATTTGCTAAAACTATATATATCATCTCTATGTGTGTGCCTTCCTCTCATTTCACCGTCAATACATGTGGGGGGCAACTATATCTTTTGGGGTTCATTCCGCTGGAGGCAAGTGAGGTCTTTATTTTCTCTGCAGTGCTAGTTAGCTCTTAGGCTGGTGCGTGGCGTCTAGAACCAACGTAGGCACGCTCCCTGGCTATCTCTAGTTGCGTTTGTCAGGCGTAGGGCAGCGGTCAGCCCAGGTTCCATCACCCTAGAGCTCGTCCGTAATATATTTGTACTTTGCTTGTCCTGTGCTATCCCTAGCCATTGGGATACATGACAGTATAGCCGGCGCACAAAGTGTTAATTGTTTGGGCTGAAGCAGGAGAAAGAAGTGTTTAAGGGAAATTTTTTTTTTTTTTTTTTTTCCCTTCAGAGTTTTGCTGCCTAGCCCTTAATTGCTGTCTAGCTGCTTCTTACCTCCTCTTAACCCTTGAATGGCTCTGATCTTAGCTGTTTAACATGGATGTCCAGAGTTTGGCTTCCAGCCTGAGTAATCTCGCGGCAAAAGTTCAAAACATACAGGATTTTGTTGTTCACACTCCCATGTCTGAACTATAATTCCTAGTCCAGAGTTCTTTTCTGGAGATAGATCTACCTTCCTGAATTTCAGGAACAATTGTAAATTGTTTCTTTCTTTAAAATCTCGCTCCTCTGGAGACCCTGCTCAACAGGTCAAGATTGTAATATCTTTCCTGCGGGGCGACCCTCAGAATTGGGCATTTGCATTGGCACCAGGGGATCCTGCATTGCTCAGTGTGGATGCGTTTTTTCTGGCATTGGGATTGCTCTATGAGGAACCTAACCTGGAGATTCAGGCTGAAAAGGCTTTATTAGCCCTCTCTCAGGGGCATGATGAAGCGGAGATATATTGTCAGAAGTTTCGGAAATGGTCGGTGCTTACTCAGTGGAATGAGTGCGCCCTGGCTGCAAACTTCAGAAATGGTCTTTCTGAGGCCATTAAGGATATTATGGTGGGGTTCCCTACGCCTACAGGTCTGAATGAGTCTATGGCTATGGCCATTCAGATTGATCGGCGTTTACGGGAGCGCAAACCCGTGCACCAGTTGGCGGTGTCTTCTGAACAGGCACCTGAGACTATGCAATGTGATAGAATTCAGTCCAGAAGTGAACGGCAAAATTATAGGCGGAAAAATGGATTGTTTCTATTGTGGTGATTCAGCTCATGTTATATCAGCATGCTCTAAACGCACAAAAAGGGTTGATAAATCTTTTGCCATTGGTACTCTGCAGCCTAAGTTCATTTTGTCTGTGACTCTGATTTTTTCACTGTCTTCCATTTCCGTCGATGCCTATGTGGATTCGGGCGCTGCCCTGAGTCTTATGGATTGGTCATTTGCTAAACGTTGCGGTTTTAGTCTGGAACCTCTGGAAGTTCCTATTCCTCTGAAGGGAATTGACTCTACACCATTGGCTATGAATAAACCGCAGTATTGGACACAAGTGACCATGCGCATGACTCCCGTTCATCAGGAGGTGATTCGCTTCCTTGTACTTTATAATTTACATGATGTACTAGTGCTTGGTCTGCCATGGTTACAAACTCATAATTCTGTCCTGGACTGGAAAACAATGTCTGTGTTAAGCTGGGGATGTCAGGGGGTTCATGATGATGCACCTCCGATTTCAATCGCTTCATCTACTCCTTCTGAGATCCCTGCGTTTTTGTCTGACTATAGGGATGTTTTTGAGGAGCCTAAGCTCAATTCGCTCCCTCCGCATAGAGATTGTGACTGTGCTATAGAATTGATTCCTGGCAGTAAGTTCCCTAAGGGTCGTTTATTTAATCTGTCACTGCCAGAGCATACTGCTATGCGGAATTATATTAAGGAGTCCTTGGAAAAGGGACATATTCGTCCATCTTCGTCCCCTCTGGGAGCAGGTTTTTTTTTTGTGGCAAAAAAAGATGGTTCCCTGAGGCCTTGTATAGATTATCGCCTTCTGAATAAGATTACAGTCAAGTATCAGTATCCATTGCCATTATTGACTGATTTGTTTGCTCGCATTAAGGGGGCTAGGTGGTTCACTAAGATAGATCTTCGCGGTGCGTATAATCTGGTGCGGATAAAACAGGGTGATGAGTGGAAAACCGCATTTAATACGCCTGAGGGCCATTTTGAGTATTTGGTAATGCCTTTTGGACTCTCCAATGCTCCGTCAGTCTTTCAGTCCTTTATGCACAATATTTTCCGTGAATATCTGGATAAGTTTATGATTGTGTATTTGGATGATATTTTGGTGTTTTCTGATGACTGGGAGTCTCATGTTCTACAGGTCAGGAAGGTGTTTCAGGTTCTGCGGGCCAATTCTCTGTTTGTGAAGGGCTCAAAGTGTCTCTTCGGAGTCCAGAAGATTTCTTTTTTGGGGTACATTTTTTCTCCTTCTACTATTGAGATGGATCCCGTCAAGGTTCAGGCGATTTGTGACTGGACACAACCTACATCTGTTAAGAGCCTTCAGAAGTTCTTGGGGTTTGCTAATTTTTATCGTCGGTTCATTGCTAATTTTTCCAGTATTGTTAAACCTTTGACTGATTTGACTAAAAAGGGTGCTGATGTTGCTGATTGGTCTCCTGCGGCCGTGGAGGCCTTTCAGGAACTTAAGCGCCGGTTTTCTTCTGCTCCTGTGTTGTGTCAACCAGATGTTTCACTTCCTTTTCAGGTTGAGGTTGATGCTTCCGAGATTGGAGCGGGGGCGGTTTTGTCACAGAGAAGTTCTAATGGCTCGGTGATGAAGCCATGTGCATTCTTCTCTAGAAAATTCTCGCCCGCCGAGCGCAATTATGATGTGGGTAATCGGGAGCTTTTGGCCATGAAGTGGGCATTTGAGGAGTGGCGTCATTGGCTTGAGGGTGCTAAACATCGTGTGGTGGTCTTGACTGATCACAAGAATCTCATTTACCTTGAGTCTGCCAGGCGTTTGAATCCTAGACAGGCTCGTTGGTCGTTGTTTTTTTCTCGTTTCAATTTCGTGGTTTCATACCTGCCAGGTTCAAAGAATGTGAAGGCAGATGCTCTTTCCAGGAGTTTTGTGCCTGACTCTCCTGGAGACTCTGGGCCTACTGGTATCCTTAGGGATGGGGTAATATTGTCCGCCGTATCCCCAGACTTGCGACGTGCATTGCAGGAGTTTCAGGTGGATAAACCGGATCGTTGTCCACCAGAAAGACTGTTTGTTCCGGATGATTGGACCAGTAGAGTCATCTCCGAGGTCCATTCTTCTGTGTTGGCTGGTCATCCTGGAATATTTGGTACTAGAGACTTGGTGGCCAGGTCTTTTTGGTGGCCTTCCTTGTCTAGGGATGTGCGTACCTTTGTGCAGTCTTGTGAAGTGTGTGCTCGAGCTAAGCCTTGCTGTTCTCGGGCCAGTGGGTTGTTGTTATCCTTGCCCATCCCGAAGAGGCCTTGGACGCACATTTCCATGGATTTTATTTCTGATCTCCCGGTTTCACAGAAAATGTCCGTTATCTGGGTTGTGTGTGACCGCTTTTCTAAGATGGTTCATTTGGTGCCCTTGCCTAAGTTGCCTTCCTCCTCTGAGTTGGTCCCTTTATTTTTTCAGAACGTGGTTCGTTTGCATGGGATTCCGGAGAATATCGTTTCTGACAGGGGATCCCAGTTTGTGTCTAGATTTTGGCGGACGTTTTGTGCCAAGATGGGCATTGATTTGTCTTTCTCGTCTGCATTCCATCCTCAGACGAATGGCCAGACGGAGCGAACTAATCAGACCTTGGAAACGTATTTGAGGTGTTTTGTTTCTGCTGATCAAGATGACTGGGTTGCTTTTTTGCCACTGGCCGAATTTGCTCTTAATAATCGGGCTAGTTCGGCCACGTTGGTCTCTCCTTTTTTTTGTAATTCGGGGTTTCATCCTCGTTTTTCCTCTGGTCAGGTGGAGCCTTCGGATTGTCCTGGAGTGGACGTGGTGGTGGACAGGCTACATCAGATTTGGAATCAGGTGGTGGACAATTTGAAGTTATCTCAGGAGAAGACTCAGCAGTTTGCTAATCGCCGTCGCCGCGTGGGTCCCCGACTTCTTGTTGGGGATTTGGTGTGGTTGTCTTCTCGTTTTGTCCCTATGAAGGTCTCTTCTCCTAAGTTCAAGCCTCGGTTCATCGGTCCTTATAGGATCTCGGAGATTCTTAACCCTGTATCTTTTCGTTTGGATCTCCCAGCATCGTTTGCTATTCATAATGTGTTCCATCGGTCGTTGTTGCGGAGGTATGAGGTGCCCGTTGTTCCTTCGGTTGAGCCTCCTGCTCCGGTGCTGGTGGAGGGAGAATTGGAGTATGTTGTTGAGAAGATCTTGGATTCTCGTGTTTCCAGACGCAAACTCCAGTATTTGGTTAAGTGGAAGGGTTATGGTCAGGAGGATAATTCCTGGGTGGTCGCCTCCGATGTTCATGCGACTGATTTGGTCCGCGCCTTCCATAGAGCTCACCCTGATCGGTGGTTACTGCTGGTACTGAGTGACTTTGGTGGGTTGCGGCCTTTGGTTTCCACCTGTCCATCAGTGGCTGGGTGTTTCCTATTTTACCTGGCCTTTCTGTCATTTCCCTTGCCGGCTATCAATGTATTCAGATGTGCTCTGTTTGGTTCCTGCCTACCTGCTCCCAGATCTTTCAGGATAAGCTAAGTGCTGATTTTCAGTTGTTTGGTTTTTTGTCCAGCTTGCTTATTATGTCTCTATGCTAGCTGGTAGCTCTAGTGGACTGAGGTTCTCCCCATGTGCCATGAGTTGGCACATGGGTTCTTGTAATCTCAGGATGGTTTTTTTGATTAGGGTTTTTTGCTGACAGCTCAGTCCCCTTTTGTATCGTTCTGCTTTTTAGTTTTCAGCGGGCCTCAATTTGCTAAAACTATATATATCATCTCTATGTGTGTGCCTTCCTCTCATTTCACCGTCAATACATGTGGGGGGCAACTATATCTTTTGGGGTTCATTCCGCTGGAGGCAAGTGAGGTCTTTATTTTCTCTGCAGTGCTAGTTAGCTCTTAGGCTGGTGCGTGGCGTCTAGAACCAACGTAGGCACGCTCCCTGGCTATCTCTAGTTGCGTTTGTCAGGCGTAGGGCAGCGGTCAGCCCAGGTTCCATCACCCTAGAGCTCGTCCGTAATATATTTGTACTTTGCTTGTCCTGTGCTATCCCTAGCCATTGGGATACATGACAGTAAACGAACCACATTCTGAAAGAACAAAGGAACCAGATCGGAAGAGGAAGGCAGCTTAGGCAAAGATACCAAATGGACCATCTTGGAAAAGCGATCACATACCACCCAGATGACAGACATGCCCTGAGACACCGGAAGATCTGAAATGAAATCCATGGAAATGTGTGTCCAAGGCCTCTTCGGGACAGGCAAGGGCAAGAGCAACCCGCTGGCACGAGAACAGCAAGGCTTAGCTCGAGCACAAGTCCCACAGGACTGCACAAATGACCGCACATCCCGTGACAAGGAAGGCCACCAAAAGGACCTAGCCACCAGATCTCTGGTGCCAAAAATTCCCGGATGCCCTGCCAACACCGAGGAATGAACCTCGGAAATGACTCTGCTGGTCCACTTATCAGGAACAAACAGTCTGTCAGGTGGACAAGAGTCAGGTCTACCAGCCTGAAATCTCTGCAACACACGTCGCAAATCCGGAGAAATGGCTGACAGGATAACTCCCTCTTTGAGAATACCAACTGGTTCTGCGACTCCAGGAGAGTCAGGCACAAAGCTGCTTGAAAGAGCATCAGCCTTCACATTCTTTGAACCTGGTAAATACGAGACCACAAAGTCAAAACGGGTGAAAAACAATGACCAGCGGGCCTGTCTAGGATTCAGGCGTTTAGAGCATGCTGATATAACATGTGTAGAATCACCACAGTAAAAACACAACCCATTCTGACGTCTATGATTTTTCCGTTCATTTCTAGTCTGAATTCTACCACATTGCATTAAATCAGGTGTCTGTTCAGACAACACCACCAGAGGATTCGCGGCTTTGCGCTCCCGCAAACGCCGGTCAATTTGAATAGCCAGCGCCATGGAATCATTCAGACCTGTAGGAATGGAGAAACCCACCATCACATTCTTAATGGCTTCAGAAAGGCCATTTCTGAAATTTGCGGCCAGAGCACACTCATTCCACTGAGTAAGCACGGACCATTTCCGAAATTTTTGGCAATACACTTCAGCTTCATCCTGACCCTGAGAAATAGCCAGCAAGGCTTTTTCTGCCTGAATTTCAAGATTGGGTTCCTCGTAAAGCAATCCGAGCGCCATAAAAAACGCATCAATATTTGCCAATGCCGGATCTCCTGGCGCTAGCGAGAAGGCCCAATCCTGAGGGTCGCCCCGTAAGAAAGAGATAACAATTTTTACTTGCTGAGCTGAGTCTCCAGATGAACGGGGTCTCAGAGATAGAAACAATTTACAATTATTCCTGAAATTCCTAAACTTAAATCGGTCTCCAGAGAACAGCTCAGGAATAGGTATTTTAGGTTCAGACATTGGACTACTGGTAACAAAATCTTGTATACCCTGCACACGAGCAGCAAGCTGATCCACACTTGTAATCAAAGTCTGGACATTCATGTCTGCAGCAAGCACAAGCCACTCAGAGGTAAAGGGGAGGAAAAAAGAGAGGAAAGAAAAAAAAAAAAAAAACTCGGACTTTCCTTTCTTGTAATCCCACTTCTGCAATGCATTAAACATTCAACCTTGGCCTGGCATACTGTTATGACCCCAATGGCAGAGGGTCTCAAAAGTACATACCAAGTCTGCAAACACAAAAAACCAGCTCATAGGGCAGTGGTAACTGGGCTGACCATATATCTAATCCTAGCACCACAAATAGCAGCAGCCGGGGAACGTGCCTACGTTGGTTCTAGACGTCTCGCGCCAGCCGGAGAACTAACTAACCCTAGAAGGGAAAAGATAGACCTTTCTTGCCTCCAGAGAAAAGACCCCAAAAGTTGGATACAAGCCCCCAACAAATAATAACGGTGAGGTAAGGAGAAAAGACAAACGTAAGAATGAACTAGATATTTAGCAAAGAGAGGCCCACTGACTAATAGCAGAATATAGTAAGATGACTTATATGGTCAGCAAAAACCCTATCAAAATTTCCACGCTGGATATTCAAGAACCCCCGAACCGTCTAACGGCCCGGGGGGAGAACACCAGCCCCCTAGAGCTTCCAGCAAAATCAGGAATCACATTTAGTACAAGCTGGACAAAAAATAAGAGCAAAGCAAATAACCAAAAAACAAGGAAGCAGGACTTAGCTTAATTTTGCAAGATCCAAGACCAGCAGACAGGAGCAAACAGAAAGGAACTGATTACAACGATGCCAGGCACTGGACTGAGAAACCAGGAAGTTTATATAGCAACACCCCTGGACTAACGACCCAGGTGGGTGCCAAACTGAGGAAAGACAATCCCAGAGTCATATCACTAGTGACCACAAGAGGGAGCCAAAAAAGTCTAATTCACAACACTTGCCGTGGTTGATGGGCACACATGAATTGGCCAATTTATGCGCTAAGAATCTTCATTACTGTAAGTTTTATGAAAAAAAATTTTTTAAAAAAAATTTGTAAAAAAATATTTTTGAAGTATAATTCATATTGAATATTTGTCTGTGTTTTCACATGGCCTAGATTCATGTACATGTGCTGCTGTGTTTTTTTGTCTATATGATGCAGCTTGCAGCTTTGCACGTGTTCACATTAGGGGTGCTGGTTGTTTTTTTTTCTCTATTTAGTTATTGGATGTGGCTGCATCCATACTGATCTTGCACTCCTCCCATTGACCTTGCAGGTGGCGGTAATCAGCTCTACCTGCCCATAAATTGTAGGTTTAGCCCAGAGTGACATGTTTTGTCCATAGTTGTAGGCTGGTGGCCCAAGAGTGGCATGTACGGTAGAGTAGGACCCATCAGAGGGAGATCACCTTGCCGTGGTTGATGGGCACACATGAATTGGCCAATTTATGCGCTAAGAATCTTCATTACTGTAAGTTTTATGAAAAAAATATTTTTGAAAAAAATTTGTAAAAAAATATTTTTGAAGTATAATTCATATTGAATATTTGTCTGTGTTTTCACATGGCCTAGATTCATGTACATGTGCTGCTGTGTTTTTTTGTATATATATATATATATATATATATATATACATATATATACACATACACATATACACACACATACATACACATATATATATCTATAATATAACGCTGGGAGCGTCACTCTGTCCGAAGCCTTTATAGACTGCGCAAGCGCCGGCGCAGTCTGGACCCCACAGAGTGACGCTCCCAGGAGATCGCGGTATGCGTAAGCGCTGAACGCACACCGCGATCTCCAACGGAGAAACAGGGACGAGCCAGGAGACGGAGGGTGAGTATACTTACCTGTCCCGTTCCACCGACGCGATTCCGGGCCATGAATGTCCCCCTGCTCCCGGAATCGGCGCCTGCGCAGTCCGCGCTTTCCGGCGCCATTTTCTTGAAGACACATTGCAGTGTGTCTTCAAGAAAATGGCGCCGGAAAGCGCGGACTGCGCAGGCACCAATTCCGGCACCAGGAGGACACAGAAAATGGCGCCGGAAATGAATGAGGTAGCGCAAGTAACAAATTGCTGTGCCATGAGGCTGTGGCACTTCATGCCACAGCTATTTGTTACTTACGCCACCTGATTCATTTCCGCCGCCATTTTCTTGGCCCTGCTCCCGGAATCGGCGCCTGCGCAGTCCGCGCTTTCCGGCACCATTTTCTTGAAGACACATTGCAGTGTGTCTTCAAGAAAATGGCGCCGGAAAGCGCGGACTGCGCAGGCGCCGATTCCAGGAGCAGGGCCAAGAAAATGGCGGCGGAAATGAATCAGGTGGCGACAGCCGCCGCACCCATCACAGCCGCCGCACCCAGCACAGCCGTCCACAGCCGCCGCACCCAGCACAGCCGTCCACAGCCGCCGCACCCAGCACAGCCACGCACAGCCACCCACAGCCGCCGCAGCCACCGCACCCAGCACAGCCACGCACAGCCGCCGCACCTAGCACAGCCGCCGCACCCAGCACAGCCGCCGCACCCAGCACAGCCGCCCACAGCCACGCACAGCCGCCCAAAGCCACGCACAGCCGCCCACAGCCACGCACAGCCGCCTACAGCCACGCACAGCCGCTGCACCCAGCACAGCCGTCCACAGCCACCCACAGCCGCCGCACCCACCACAGCCGCCGCACCCACCACAGCCGCCGCACCCACCACAGCCGCCGCACCCAGCACAGCCGCCCACAGCCGCCGCACCCAGCACAGCCGCCCACAGCCACGCACAGCCGCCCACAGCCACGCACACCTGCCCACAGCCACGCACAGCCGCCCACAGCCACGCACAGCCGCCCACGGCCACGCACAGCCGCTGCACCCAGCACAGCCACCGCACCCAGCACAGCCGCCGCACCCAGCACAGCCGTCCACAGCCGCCGCACCCAGCACAGCCGCCCACAGCCGCCGCACCCAGCACAGCCGCCCACAGCCGCCGCACCCAGCACAGCCGCCCACAGCCACGCACAGCCGCCCACAGCCACGCACAGCCGCCCACAGCCACGCACAGCCGCCCACAGCCACGCACAGCCGCCTACAGCCACGCACAGCCGCCTACAGCCACGCACAGCCGCCTACAGCCACGCACAGCCACCGCACCCAGCACAGCCATCCACAGCCACCCACAGCCGCCGCACCCAGCACAGCCGTCCACAGCCGCCGCACCCAGCACAGCCACGCACAGCCACCCGCACTCAGCACAGCCACATACAGCCGCCCGCACTCAGCACAGCCGCCCGCACTCAGCACAGCCGCCCGCACTCAGCACAGCCGCCCGCACTCAGCACAGCCGCCCGCACTCAGCACAGCCGCCCGCACTCAGCACAGCCGCCCGCACTCAGCACAGCCGCCCGCACTCAGCACAGCCGCCCGCACTCAGCACAGCCGCCCGCACTCAGCACAGCCGCCCGCACTCAGCACAGCCGCCCGCACTCAGCACAGCCGCCCGCACTCAGCACAGCCGCCCGCACTCAGCACAGCCGCCCGCACTCAGCACAGCCGCCCGCACTCAGCACAGCCGCCCGCACTCAGCACAGCCGCCCGCACTCAGCACAGCCGCCCGCACTGATGGGGGGTGCAGGATGGAGCAGCACGTGATAGGATGGGGGCGCAGGATGGGAGCACATGACAGGATGGGGATGCAGGATGGAGCAGCACATGACACGGTGGAGCAGCACATGACAGGATGAAGCAGCACATGACACGGTGGAGCAGCACATGACAGGATGGCGGCGCAGGATGGAGCAACACATGACACGGTGGAGCAGCACATGACAGGATGGAGCAGCACATGACACGGTGGAGCAGCACATGACAGGATGGCGGCGCAGGATGGAGCAGCACATGACACGGTGGAGCAGCACTTGACAGGATGGGGATGCAGGATGGAGCAGCACATGACACGGTGGAGCAGCACATGACAGGATGGGGGCGCAGGATGGAGCAGCACATGACAGGATGGGAAAGCAAGATGGGAGCAGCACATACCAGGATGGAGACCATATACCAATATAAAAGCTCGCCACCCGGGCGTAGAACGGGTTCAATAGCTAGTATATATATAATACTAGCTGTTTCCAGCCAGCTAACGCTCGGCACGCTCATTGCTATCTAATTAATGCTGCTGGTGATTAAACTAAAGTAAATAATGACAACATTCAATAGCGCTTACGCAGGTGGTAAATTAACTTAAAATGAAGTTAATAACAATAATAATCATTAAAAATCTGAATAATACTAAAAATACATTTTATTCCAGTGTAAAATCAAAAACAAACTGGATTCAGTAAGATGTGCGTTTTTATTCATTCCATCATCTAAACAAATTTCGTAACGAAACATAAATTAAGTAAAAATTTCTCTGTAAACACAATTAAATGTATAGTCATTTTCGTCATTTTCAAAGATCTTTCCTTGACTTCTACCAGGTACAATTTAATGTGAGGGGACGGGATTGTGTGTCATAATGTGGTGGGGGGGCGGGATTATGTGTGGTAATGTGGTGGGAGGGCGGGATTATGTGTGGTAATATGGTGGGAGGGCGGGATTATGTGTGGTAATGTGGTGGGGGGCGGGATTATGTGTGGTAATGTGGTGGGAGGGCGGGATTATCTGTGGTAATATGGTGGGAGGGCGGGATTATGTGTGGTAATGTGGTGGGGGGCGGGATTATGTGTGGTAATGTGGTGGGGGGCGGGATTATGTGTGGTAATGTGGTGGGGGCGGGATTCTGTGTGGTAATGTGGGCGGGCGGGATTGTGTGTGGTAATGTGGTGGGGGGTGGGATTATGTGTGGTGATGTGGTGGGGGGTGGGATTATGTGTGGTGATGTGGTGGGGGGTGGGATTATGTGTGATGTGGTGGGGGGCGGGATTATGTGTGGTGATGTGGTGGGTGGCGGGATTATGTGTGGTAATGTGGTGGGTGGCGGGATTATGTGTGGTAATGTGGTGGGGGCGGGATTGTGTGTGGTAATGTGGTGGGGGCGGGATTATGTGGTAATGTGGTGGGTGGGATTATGTGTGGTAATGTGGTGGGAGGGCGGCATTATGTGTGGTAATGTGGTGGGAGGGCGTTATTATCTGTGGTAATATGGTGGGAGGGCGGGATTATGTGTGGTAATGTGGGGGGGCAGGATTATGTTTGGTAATGTGGTGGGAGGGCGTTATTATCTGTGGTAATATGGTGGGAGGGCGGGATTATGTGTGGTAATGTGGGGGGGCGGGATTGTGTGTGGTAATGTGGGGGGGCGGGATTGTGTGTGGTAATGTGGGGGGGCGGGATTGTGTGTGGTAATGTGGTGGGGGGCGGGATTGTGTGTGGTAAAATGGTGGGAGGGCGGGATTGTGTGGTAATGTGGTGGGGGGATTATGTGTGGTAATGTGGTGGGGGGGCGGGATTATGTGTGGTGATGTGGTGGGGGGCGGGATGTGTGGTAATGTTGTGGGGGGGCGGGATTACCTGTGGTAATGTGGTGGGGGCGGGATTCTGTGTGGTCATGGGGTGGGGGGCGGGATTATGCGTGGTGATGGGTGGGGGCGGGATTATGCGTGGTGATGGGTGGGGGCGGGATTGTGTGTGGTGATGGGCGGAATGTGTGATGTGTTGGGGGGTGGAATTATGTGGTGATATGGTGGGATTATGTGTGGTGATGTGGTGGGGCGGAGCTGATGTGCAGGGGGCGGGATTAGCGAGTGTGATGTGGGGGGCGGGATTATGTGTGGTAATGTGGTGGGGGGGCGGGATTATGTGTGGTAATGTGGTGGGGGGCGGGATTATGTGTGGTAATGTGGTGGGGGCGGGATTATGCGTGGTGATGTGTTGGGGCGGGATTATGTGGTGGGGCGGAGCTACTGTGCAGGGGCGGGATTAACGAGTGTGATGTGGGGGGCGGGATTATGTGTGGTAATGTGGTGGGGGGCGGGATTACATTTGGTAATGTGGTGGGGGCGGGATTATGCGTGGTAATGTGGGGGGCGGGATTATGCGTGGTGATGTGTTGGGATTATGTGGTGATGTGGTGGGGGCGGAGCTACTGTGCAGGGGGCGGGATTAGCAAGTGTGATGTGGGGGGCGGGATTATGTGTTGTAATGTGGTGGGGGACGGGATTACGTGTGGTTATGGGTGGGGGGGCGGGATTATGGGTGATGATGGGGTGGGGGGTGGGATTATGGGTGGTGATGGGGGGCGGGATTATGGGTGGCGGGATTATGGGTGGCGATGGGGTGGGGGGGTGGGATTATGGGTGGCGATGGGGTGGGGGGCGATGGGGTGGGGGGGCAGGATTATGGGTGGTGATGGGGTGGGATTATGGGTGGTGATGGGGTGGGGGGTGGGATTATGGGTGGTGATGGGGGGCGGGATTATGGGTGGTGATGGGGTGGGAGGCGGAGCTACCGTGCGGGGGCGGGATTAGCGAGTAATCACGATGCCTCATATATAGATATATATATATATATATACACACACATACACACACACACACACACATATACAGGGGTTGGACAAAATAATGGAAACTCCTGGAAATATCAACAAAAGTTAGTTTAACCCCTTAATGACAACCCATACGTATTTTAACTTACCTGAGATATTAGGAAATAGCCTCTCCATACAGGTGACAATCCAGCAGCTGTCCACTGTCCACTATAGCTGACAAATTGCTGAATAAGCCATGATCAGTGTTTGCACCATCCAAATCTGTTTAACCCCTTAGATGCTGCTGTCAATAGTGACTACTTCATTATAAATGGTTAACAGAGTGTGAGGGCTTCCTCTTCATCCCAATTGGTGCCCTCAGATCATGATTGTGTGGTGCTGATGTTTGCCATGGCAATTCATGACCAAATAGCGGCCTAAGGGTATGTGTCCACGTTCAGGCTTGCTTCAGGCTTTGGTCAGGACTTTATGCAGGTAAAATCCTGACCAAAAATGCACCTGAGGTCACCTGCGGTGTTCCTGCGTGTTTTGCTCATTGTAGCAACATGCTGCGTTTTGAAAAAACGCACCGCATGTGCGTTTTCGCGGCAAAAACGCATGCGTTTTTTAACGCATAGTGGAGTCGGGATTTCATTAAATCCCCTCCACTATGCTGTAACATCTGGACGCTGCGTTTTTGACGCTGCGGCTCAGCGCTGCGTCAAAAACGCAGCGTTTCCTGAACGTGGACACATACCCTTAGAGTCTGATAGCTGTAGTAATCTGTTCAGAAGGTAGAGGCATTTAGGTGGTAAAAATACACATTTTCATTTCTGTCATGCCACTTTGCATTAATTCCTGTAAAGCACCTGAAGGGTTAATAAACTACCTGACTGCAGTTTTCAATATGTCAGGGGGTGCTGTTTTTAAAATGGTATCACTTTTGGGGGTTTTCCAATATATGGGACCCCTAAAGGCACTTCAAACATGGATTGGTCCCTAAAAAAATAAATGTTGTATTTTATAAATGGTGCTGATGTAAAGCCAACATGTGGGAAATGTTATTTATTAATGTTTTGCTATGGTATCACTATCTTGATTAAAGGGATAATCATTCAAAGTTTGAAAATTGCTAATTTTTTTTACATTTTTCCTCAAATTTCTTATATTTTTTTATAAATAAACACAAAACATATCAACCTAAATTTACCATTATCATAAAGTATAATGTGTCATGAAAAAAACATTCTCAAAATCACTGGGATTTGTTGAAGTGTTCCAGAGTTATTACCACATAAATTGATACTGGTCAGATATCAAAAATTTGGCTCCGTCACTAAGGGGTTAATATGGTGTAGGTCCACCTTTTGCGGCGATTACAGCCTCAATTCTCCGAGGTATGGATTCATACAAGGTGGGAATTATTTCCAAAGGAATTTTAGCCCATTCTGCAGTTAAAACAGCCTCCAGTTCTTAGACGTCGATTTCCGCCGCCATCGTCGCTCAAACTTGAATCTCTAAAATCGACCATAAATGCTCAATAATGTTGAGGTCTGGGGATTGTGGGGGCCAGATGAGATGCTCAGCTTCATTAGAATGTTCCTCGTGCCATGCTTTAACGATTCTAGCTGTATGAATTGGTGCATTATCATCCTGAAAGATGGCGTTCCCCTCCGGGAACAGTGCTTGAACCATTGGGTGCACTTGGTCGCCCCAAATGCCTAAATAATCTCGGCTGTTAATTCTTCCATGAAGGGACATCATTGGCCCGGCGGATCTGCACGAAATAGCACCCCAGATCATCACAGAACCTCCGCCATGTTTTACGGTTGGGAGAAGGCAGTCTGGATGGAATGCTTCCTTCGGCTGTCTCCAAACGTACACTCGGCCGCAGGTCGGAAATAGGGTAAACGATGATTCGTCTGAGAATATCACATGTTTACACTGCTCGAGGGACCAATTCTGGAGGTTTCTACACCACTCTAAACGCTTGGAAACATTTGTCATTGAGAGCAGCGGTTTTCTAATTGCAGCTCTTCCGTGGAATCCAGATTTGTGCAGCTCCCAGCGAACAGTTTTCGTGGAAACTGGTTTCTGTAGGTGTTCATTGAGCTCAGCAGTGATTTTCGGAGCTGTGGTCTTGCGATCCTCTCTCACAATTCGCTTTAGAGTCCGACGGTCTCTCTCAGTCAACTTTGACTTTTGGCCGGACCTGTGCTTTGCTGCGGACGTTTTTCCTTCTCTTTCAAACGCAGTTATTACTTTGGAGACAGTACCTCTTGACACGCCAAGCATTCGGGCACTTTCTGTTACACTAGCGCCTGCCATACGAGCACCAACAATTTGGCCTCTTTGAAAATCCGAGAGGTCTGCCATTGGTATCAGGTTCTCATCAATGTTCTTACAATTATGCAAAACAAACAGTTAATTTACATACACATATCACATAACACAAATAATCAACTATGTCACGGTTTGCATGCTTATCACATGTTCGAAGATTATGATGCCAAAATGTTAGGCGTTTCCATTATTTTGTCCAACCCCTGTATATATACACACACACATATATATATATATATATATATATATATATATATATATATATATATATACACACACAAAGTCATGGCCAAAAGTATTGACACCCCTGCAATTCTGTCAGATAATACTGTTTCTTCCTGAAAATGATTGCAAACACAAATTCTTCGGTATTATTATCTTCATTTAATTTGTCTTAAATGAAAAAACACAAAAATAATTGTCCTAAAGCCAAATTGGATATAATTCCACACATAAAAAAGGGGGTGGACAAAAGTATTGGCACCGTTTGAAAAATCATGTGATGCTTCTCTAATTTGTGTAATTAACAGCACCTGTAACTTACCTGTGGCACCTAACAGGTGTTGGCAATAACTGAATCACACTTGCAGCCAGTTGACATGGTCTTGTGTGTACCACATTGAGCATGGAGAAAAGAAAGAAGACCAAAGAACTATCTGAGGACTTGAGAAACCAAATTGTGAGGAAGCATGAGCAATCTCAAGGCTACAAGTCCATCTCCAAAGACCTGAATGTTCCTGTGTCTACCGTGCGCAGTGTCATCAAGAAGTTTAAAGCCCATGGCACTGTGGCTAACCTCCCTAGATGTGGACGGAAAAGAAAAATTGATAAGAGATTTCAACGCAAGATTGTGCGGATGTTGGATAATGAACCTCGACTAACATCCAAACAAGTTCAAGCTGCCCTGCAGTCCGAGGGTACAACAGTGTCAACCCGTACTATCCGTCGGTGTCTGAATGAAAAGGGACTGTATGGTAGGAGACCCAGGAAGACCCCACTTCTTACCCCGAGACATAAAAAAGCTAGGCTGGAGTTTGCCAAAACTTACCTGAAAAAGCCTAAAACGTTTTGGAAGAATGTTCTCTGGTCAGATGAGACAAAAGTAGAGCTTTTTGGGCAAAGGCATCGACAGAGTTTACAGGAGAAAAAAAGAGGCATTCAAACAAAAGAACACGGTCCCTACAGTCAAACATGGCGGAGGTTCCCTGATGTTTTGGGGTTGCTTTGCTGCCTCTGGCACTGGACTGCTTGACCGTGTGCGTGGCATTATGTAGTCTGAAGACTATCAACAAATTTTGCAGCATAATGTAGGGCCCAGTGTGAGAAAGCTGGGTCTCCCTCAGAGGTCATGGGTCTTCTAGCAGGACAATGACCCAAAACACACTTAAAAAAGCACTAGAAAATGGTTTGAGAGAAAGCACCGGAGACTTCTAAGGTGGCCAGCAGTGAATCTTGACCTGAATCCCATAGAACACCTGTGGAGAGATCTAAAAATGGCAGTTTGGAGAAAAGCACCCTTCAAATATCAGGGACCTGGAGCAGTTTGCCAAAGAAGAATGGTCTAAAATTCCAGCAGAGCATTGTAAGAAACTCACTGATGGTTACCGGAAGCGGTTGGTCGCAGTTATTTTGGCTAAAGGTTGTGCAACCAAGTATTAGGCTGAGGGTGCCAATACTTTTGTCTGGCCCATTTTTGGAGTTTTGTGTGAAATGATCAATGTTTTGCTTTTTGCTTCATTCTCCTTTGTGTTTTTTCATTTAAGACAAATTAAATGAAGATAATAATACTGAAGAATTTGTGTTTGCAATCATTTTCAGGAAGAAACTGAGTATTATCTGACAGAATTGCAGGGGTGTCAATACTTTTGGCCATGACTGTATATATATATGTATATATATATATATATATATATATATATATATATATATATATATATATATATATAGCCCATAGAATACAATAGCACCCGTTATTGCTGGATCACTACTCGCCCCGTTATCTGTGGTGTCTCCAGTGGGGGCAAACATGAGGTTTCACAGTGAGGACCAGTTATTAGACAGCTGATATGTCACCAAATTTCGCAATGCAAACTGCATACGTTGCTATATATCCTTAGACCTGAGGAGTCAGGTGTTCTTACTGAGAAAATCCATTTCAGAATGTTTGTACAATCCTGATATTATAATGAGCGTTACTCCAACTGTATCCAGTCTCCACCAGTTGTACTGAGCAGTGTGAGATCTCAGCAGCAGTGGGGAGAAAACAGAGGAATTTATCAGTCAGACAAGCTGGGCAGGGTTTCTGCTGCAGAACGGATGGGACACTGAAGGACTGTAATCCAGCTAGGTTGGCAGAGAAGGCGATTCAAAGTTGGCTATGGATTTCACAGCAAGTACACCAGCCCCCCTAGGTCTGGAAGATCTATTTAGTAACGTATGTAGTCTATTATGGCGTCTGGTGACAGATCTACTTTAATCATCACATTATTAAATCTATAAAAAGTCAAAACCAGTGCAAGTATCAAAAGAAAGGCATAATTTATTGTGCTCACTTGCGTAGCGCCATCATATCCCACAGCCCTTTACAGAAATCATCACAGTCCACATCAGGGCTCACAATCTACATCCCCTGTCAGTCTTTGGAGAGTGGGAGGAAACTGGAGGAAAAAAAAACAGGCAAACAAGAGGACACACAAACTCCTTGCAGATGTCGTCCTTGGTGGGATCTGAACCCAGGACCCCAGCGCTAACCACTGAGCCACCGTACAGAGCTAACCACTGATCCACCGTACAGTGCTAACCACTGAGCTACCGTACAGAGTTAACCACTGAGCCACCGTGCAGCGTTAACCACTGAGCCACCGTATAGAGCTAACCACTGAGCCACCATACAGAGCTAACCACTGAGCCACCATACAGAGCTAACCACTGAGCCACTGTGCTACCCTTAGATATCATACAGTACTTGCTGTCACTGCTTCCTCTGCTGGCTGCAGAGAATTGGGAAAGCATGCACAAGAATAGCACAAACTGTACAGAATTGTTATTTTATCAGTTATTAATATAATAGTGTGTGTCTGTGTGCGTCATTATAGAACATGGGGCAGGTTTGGGGACGCTCTGTCATCTACCAATATAACTGACTTCCAACTGTGCAGGTCACCATTGTGACATGTCGGCGCTCCCACATTACTATCTTTCAGGATTCTACAATGAAGTCCCTGCAGCTAAAGTTTCATCTTGCCCCAATTCACATGTGACCACAAATCTCACCCAAGGCGATGTTCACACGTTGTGTTTTTGCTGCGTTTTTTTCTGCAGGCAAAACCTGCTCTCTTGGCAGTAAAGAAGCTGCTTACAAAAAACAGCTTTTGCTGAGGTTTTTTGCTGTGTTTTTATTGTCTTTTGTGCATGTTGATAAAGTTTAGTGGCTCAAAAAAACCATGATGCAACTTCTGTAGGTTTTTGAACCAAAAAGGCAGCAAAACCGGATAACTATTGTTTTTTGCTGCATTTTTTGCACCTACCGTCTCTTTGCTTTCTATGGGTGAAAAAACACTGCAAAAACAATGAAAGAAGTGACATGCTGCGTCTTTCAAAAACGCAGAAGTTTTCCTATATAAAAGTTAAAGGGAAAAAAATGTGTGCATAAGATTTCTGAAATCTCATAGCTTTTACTCTAAAATGCAGCTTAAAAATTACATTAAAGAACAGCAATAACACAATGTGTGAACATCGCTAAATACAACAAAAATGCATCACTAATTCTGTTCGATCAAGTAGCATTTGATGCTCTTGAGAATAACAAATCTGTGAGTTCATGACGACTCTACTACGAAAGGACATCAGGCAGAAACTACAGGAAGCGTGCAGAAGACGAAGGTTATGGGAGAAAAATCAGATAAGGGGTAATAAAGTGATGAAATGAAGTCATACAGGGCAGCCGCCAGAACGCCACACTGCATTTTATTATTTTATACCGCAAGAAGAGTCATGGGACACAGGGGACGGTTTATAACCAGTTTGTACGAGTCCTTTGCTCTGGTGTTAAATGCACACAAAGTAAATCCTGAAGTCCGGACTACATCATTATAAATGTGTAATGACTTTTCGTGTTCTAATTCTATATTTCTTTTCTTGAGCCCCGCCTACTTGGGCTCCCCCCTCTATTTCCTCCTCTTTCTATCTCCCCCCTGGGTGAGCTGTTCACCTTCCACCAGTTCGGTGTGATAGGTCTGTACCATGATTTACCAGTTACTTATATAATGATACTATTTGCGTGCATGTCTCGCCCTGGGGGACATGGGCGAACTGATTTTAGGTATGCTTTCTTTTATTCACGGTAATGAAAGTCCTCGCCTGTTGCGGGGGCAAGGAGTTATTGCTTATATGTTAAAGTTACCGTGGTCATTCTAGAGGGTTTACTGCCTCTAATTTTTTTTTTTCTTTTATTTTCTTTCTCTCTTTTATGTAAGATTTATGCAAGGTTTATGCAAGGTTTGTGAACGAGTGTTTTTTGTGTTACTCTTCTCGAATTGTATATTATAAGGAAAAGTACTTTGATCATTGTTGTAGTTTTCAACTACTGTTTTTCCTGTAAAATGCTCTTCTCTTTAATAAAAATTATATTTACCTAAAAAATAAATGTGTAATGAAAGAGAAGGACACAAATCCTAGATATTACACACTGCACGCGCACGGAGCGGGACCCACGTCTCACTTATATTGCTATAGGTGTTTCTTCATACAAATATTACCCCAAAGAGAGAGAAACAAAGTCGAAGGCTCTCGTCACATGAGTCTCTTAGGCGTCTTTCACACTTCCGTCGGTACGGGGCCGTCGCTAAGCGTCGGACGTTGTGTAAATTCAGCACAACGTGGGCAGCGGATGCAGTTTTTCAACGCATCCACTGCCCATTCTAGAGTCCCGGAGAGGAGGAGGCGGAGTTCCGGCTGCGCATGCGCGGTAGGAAATTGCGGACCCAACGTACAAAAAAAAGTTCCCTTGAACGTTTTTTCATGAGGGTCCGCCAAGACACGACGCATCCAGTGCACGACGGACGCGACGTATGGCCATACATCGCGATCTGTCGGCAATACAAGTCTATGGGAAAAAAACGCATCCTGCGGGTACATTTGCAGGATTCGTTTTTTTCCCCAAAACGACGCATTGCGACAGATTCCAAACGACGCAAGTGTGAAAGTAGCCTTACACATTCGCACTCCAGTGCTTAGTTATAGAACAAAAAAACCACATTAATACCAACATTGACTTTTGGTGCATTTTTTATTTCTGTATTTCTTTTCACCTAGATACATACTTACCGTATATACTCGAGTATAAGCCGAGATTTTCAGCCCAAATTTTTGGGCTGAAAGTGCCCCTCTCGGCTTATACTCGAGTCACGGTTGGAGGCAGGGTCGGCGGGTGAGGGGGAGAGGGGCGCTGAGGCATACTTACCTGCTTCCGGGGCTCCTGGCGCTGTCCCTGCAGTCCCACGGTCTCCGGGTGCCGCAGCTCTTCCCCTGTTCAGCGGTCACGTGGGACCGCTCATTAGAGAAATGAATATGGACTCCACTCCCATAGGGGCGGAGCCGCCTATTCATTTCTCTAATCAGCGGTAACGGTGACCGCTGACAGAGGAAGAGGCTGCGGCACCGAAGACCAGCTGTCCGGGGTAAGGAGCGGGACGCCGGGAGCAGGTAAGTATTACATATTCACCTGTTCGCGTTCCACACGCCGGGTGCCGTTCTGTCTTCCTGGCGTCTCTCCGCACTGACTGTGCAGGTCAGAGGGCGCGATGACGCATATAGTGTGCGCGCCGCCCTCTGCCTGATCAGTCAGTGCAGAGAGACGGCGGGACGGGACGCTGAGGAGCTACAAGCAAGAGAGGTGAGTATGTGTTTTATTATTTTTATTGCAGCAGCACAGCTTTCTATGGCACATCTATGGGGCAATAATGAACGGTGCAGAGCACTATATGGCACAGCTATGGGGCAATAATGAACGGTGCAGAGCACTATATGGCACAGCTATGGGGCAATAACGGTGCAGAGCACTATATGGCACAGCTATGGGGCAATAATGAACGGTGCAGAGCACTATATGGCACAGCTATGGGGCAATAATGAACGGTGCAGAGCACTATATGGCACAGCTATGGGGCAATAACGGTGCAGAGCACTATATGGCACAGCTATGGGGCAATTATGAACGGTGCAGAGCACTATATGGCACAGCTATGGGGCAATAATGAACGGTGCAGAGCACTATATGGCACAGCTATGGGGTAATAATGAACGGTGCAGAGCACTATATGGCACAGCTATGGGGCAATAAGGAACGGTGCAGAGCACTATATGGCACAGCTATGGGGCAATAATGAACGGTGCAGAGCACTATATGGCACAGCTATGGGGAAATAAGGAACGGTGCAGAGCACTATATGGCACAGCTATGGGGCAATAAGGAACGGTGCAGAGCACTATATGGCACAGCTATGGGGCAATAATGAACGGTGCAGAGCACTATATGGCACAGCTATGGGGCAATAATGAACGGTGCAGAGCACTATATGGCACAGCTTTCTATGGTACAGCTATGGGGCAATAATGAATGGTGCAGAGCACTATATGGCACAGCTATGGGGCCATAATGAACGGTATGGAGCATCTATTTTTATTTTTGAAATTCACCGGTAGCTGCTGCATTTTCCACCCTAGGCTTATACTCGAGTCAATAAGTTTTCCCAGTTTTTTGTGGCAAAATTAGGGGGGTCGGCTTATACTCGGGTCGGCTTATACTCGAGTATATACGGTACATTAAAACTTGTATAAAAAAAATATAACTACACCAATGTCTAGCTATACAGGTTTATAATGTGCACATAACCCTGGTTTTATAGCACATTCTCATGTCAAGACCTTCTATATATTATGTTTTACAACTGCTTTACTTCACCTTTAATCTTCCTCTCATTGAAAAGATAAAAAACCTACTTGCACCAAATACACATCCTCCTGCAGAAAGCTACTATGGATCCCATCTTTTCTGGAGGGTGCTGATAACTGGACTTATGGAAGGCAGAGACTGGTCTAACCACATAAAGGGGGACTTATCTCATAGTCTCAAAACACAGGCAGATTTTGGAAGAAACTAAAAAGACAATCCAATCATTCTTTGCTCCAAAAATACAAACAAAAGAGCATTCACACCAAATGTAAAAAGATTGCACATCCTTGTAAAATACCAGGTTTTTATCATGTAAAAAAACGAAATAAATACCAAGAAGGATAATCTAAAAAAGTCAACTGAAAAATAAATTGATATCCTTTCGAGTGAAAAAAAAAAAGAAACAAAGTAATGTGGTTGCATAAATCTGCACACCCTTACACCAAAAAAATTGTTGAATAGCAAAATAGATTTATCAGGTACACAGTAGCAAACATTCACAAATACTCTACTGTAACCCATAAATAGATGTGGGTATTGTTGTCACAGCAACAATTACATAGTATTAATTGCACCTATGTGAACTTGTTACCTGTATAAAAAAAGACACTTGTCCACACAATCAATCACACTACAACCTCTCCACCATGGCCAAGACCAAAGAGCTGTCTAAGGACACCAGGGACAAAATTGTAGACCTGGACAAGGCTGAGATGGGCTACAGGACACTAGGCAAGCAGCTTGGTGAGAAGACAACAACTGTTGGAACAAGTACCGTATTGGAAAATGGAACAAACACAAGATGACGGTCAATCTTCCTCGGTCTGGGGCTCCATACAAGATCTCGCCTCATGGGGTAAGGATGACTCTGAGAAAGGTCAGAAAACAGCCCAGAACTACGCGGGAGGACCCGGTCATGTCACAGGGTTACCGCAACATTGTGGAGCCAGAAGACCACGGCATATGATTGCTCCTACTCCGATGCGGAGAACTTCTCCTCCATTTTAAATGTGTATATTTCTTCTGGCAGAACAGGGGTTAATCGGCCATGTTGGAAATCCCTGTGCTCGGTTAGCCACTCCTTTTCTCTTTATAATCTGGGATCTGTTACTAATCCTTGTCAGAGCTAGCATTTGCTGCATGGCTCTCAGTGGGAGAGGACTACATATGAGAAGAGTTGAAGGAGTTATTAGTGACTGTTGGTTGGTTTGTACGCATGGTAATTCCTTATCCTTCTCTGTTTTTGTTTATTCCCCTACCTCCACGGCCCGCTGCATTCCTGTATGCCTGGAGTTTTCTGCTAACCCTTGTCTTTGTTGCTGTTTGTCAGGTTGGTGTACTGCGGTGCACAGTAGTGCCCCCTCTTCCATGGGTGGGGGAAGAGAACAGTCTGAAGGCTAATTTAGGAGAAAAGGCAAGAGCCCAGACATCGCCATCTGAAGTATCCCCGGGAGGAGGGCGAGGTAGGGCGCCCCTTAGTGTTCGGGACAGGGAAGGAGCCTCTGGTCCTGGGTTACCCAACAGTTGTGTCGTGACCGGTCAATGACCTGAAGACAGCTGGGACCACAGTCTCAAACATTATCGTTAGTAACACCGCACTGCATCGTCATGGATTAAAATCCTGCAGGGCACGCAAGGTCCTCCTGCTCACTCCAACACATGTCCAGCCCTGTTTGAAGTTCACCAATGACCCTCTGGATGATCCACAGGAGGCATGAGAGAAGGTCATGTGGTCAGATGAGTCCACTGGTATCAACTCCATTCGCCATGTTTGGAGGAGGAAGGATGAGTACTACCCCGAGAACACGGTCCCAACCATGAAGCATGGTAGGGGAAAAAAAATCATACTTTGGGGGCGTTTTTCTGCAAAGGGGAAAGGATGACTGCCCGTATTGAAGGGAGAATGGTTGGGGTCATGTATTGTGAGATTTTGGTAAACTACTTCCTTCCACCAGTAAAAGCATTGAAGATGGGTCGTGGCTGGGTCTTCGAGCAGAACGATGACCCAAAACACACAGCAGGGTAACTAAGGCTAGTTTCACACTAGCGTTAACTGCATTACGTCGCAAATCCGTTTTTTGGCCGAAAAAACGGATGCGTCAAAAAAGTGAAAAACGGTGACAAACGTATGCCACGCATCCAGCATTTCGACGGATCCGTCGCAAATCCGCTAAACGTTTCCGTCGAAAATACTGGATGCGTTGCATACGTTGTATCCGTTTTACCATCCGTTGTATCCGTTTTTCCGACGGATCCGTTTTTAAAAGGGGAGGCTCCCAAAATTTGATTGGCTACTGGAAAATTTGAAAAACTATATAGTACTGTATTTACAGCCCATCTTTGTGGGTTTTAGTTTTGTGGCAGCGATGGAAGGTGTTCTTGGGAGGATTGCTAGTTTGGTTACCGACGTTATCTTTGAGACAAATCGCCTGGATATCATAGTGCGGGAGAAGGAGGCGGCAGCGGAAAGGCGTAGGATGCTTCTGCAGCAACGGAGACGAAGACGAATGTGGATTCATCCGATTAATCAACTACGGATGACCCGGGGTGTCCAGTCCACTCTGTACCTGGAGTTGCGGCACAATCCACACAAATTCCACAACTACGTGCGGATGAGGATTGAACATTTTGATTTTTTGCTTGCAAAACTGGAGGATGTCATCCGAAGACAGGATACAAGGATGAGGCTTGCCATCACACCGGCGGAGCGGCTGATGGTGACCCTGCGGTAAGCCTCTTTTTTTTATTTCATTGCTGATATTGAATGTTATATTACATGCTGCAGAAAATACTGCGCTGGCATATTGCGCACTATTTTCTGCAGCATGTAGTTTTGGTTTTCTTGGCGGACATTCAACTGCTTTATTTAAATGTCATTGCTGATATTGAATGTTAACAGACTGCAGAAAATACTGTGCTGAAATATTGCGTTGCATTTTCTGCAGTTTTTTTTTTTTTTGGTTTTTTTGGGTTTGATGACATGCAACTGCTTTTTTCCTGTCATTGGTCATTTTGAATGTTATATTACATGCTGCAGACAATACTGCGCTGACATATTGCGCACTATTTTCTGCAGCATGTAGTTTGTGTTTTCTTGGCGGACATTCAACTGCTTTATTTAAATGTCATTGCTCATATTGAATGTTAGATAACAGACTGCAGAAAATACTGCGCTGAAATATTGCGTTGCATTTTCTGCAGTTTTTTTTTTTTTGGGTTTTTTGGGTTTGATGACATGCAACTGCTTTTTTCCTGTCATTGGTCATTTTGAATGTTATATTACATGCTGCAGACAATACTGCGCTGACATATTGCGCACTATTTTCTGCAGCATGTAATTTGGGTTTTCTTGGCGGACATTCCACTGTTTTTTTACACCGGATTCATGCTGGTTTTATTGGGTCTCCTGTCATTTTAAAAAAAATTAACAGTGCCATATTATAAAAAATTGCACAGACAAAAAATTTTTAACATTTTTTTTTTTTTTTTTTTTATAAAGTTTCCTAGCTACGGGTGAATCTATGACTTCGCTCCATTATCAGTTCAGGCTGGGCATTTCAACTATCTCTGGAATAGTGAAGGACACATGTCGGGCTGTTTGGACCACTTTGCAACCAGAGTATATCCCCCAACCATCCACGGAAATCTGGTTGCGAAGTGCTGAAGAGTTTCAGCAAATTTGCAATTTCCCTAATTGTGTGGGTGCAGTTGACGGGAAACACATAAGGATTGCGAAACCGGCAGGAACAGGATCGGAGTATTATAATTATAAGAAGTATTTCTCCATCGTCCTTATGGCTATTGCAGACGCCAACTGCAGGTTCCTTGCCGTGGACATTGGAGCGTATGGACGGTCCAATGATTCGCAAGTGTTTAAAAACTCTCCGATGGGTCGTTGCCTTTATGGAGAGAGCTACGATTTCCCGCCAGCCAGACCACTGCCAGGAACAAATGACCCAGCCCTGGAATATGTCTTTGTAGGTGATGAAGCCTTTCAACTGTCGCTGCACCTACTGAAACCGTACAGTAGCCGGAACTTAAACCATACCAAGCGGGTCTTTAATTACCGGCTTACTAGAGCACGAAGAGTAGTGGAGTGTTCCTTTGGCATATTGACGGCGAAGTGGCGAGTTCTGCTGACGGCTATCAAGCTGAAAACAACAACTATAGACGAGGTAGTTAAAGCCTGTGTGGTGCTCCACAACTTTGTCCTGTCAAAGGAGCCCGTTTCTTTGGATGATGAAGAGTTGGAGACCACCTTGTGGGACTACCGCAGCAGCTCGGTTCGCTCTACAAGTTCAGTTACAAGGATGAGGGACCAGTTTGCCGATTATTTTGTCTCACCTGTCGGGCGGATCCCGTGGCAAGACATGATTGTGTAACCTGTTTCCCATGTGTAACCTGTTTCCCATGTGTTTTGGTTATGTAAAAAAAGTGTTTCTGCCCCCCCCCCCCAAAAAAAGGCCCAAAAGCGTGGTTTTCTTGCTAGTAAAACCATTATGTTATACCCTTTACATGTCTGGTGTTTGTTTTTATTAAACCTTTTTTTATTATATTACCTTAATAAATCCACACACACACAAAGAGTAGAATTGTAATCAGAAATTTATTTTAACTCTTTTTTTTTTTTTTTTTTTTTTTGTTTTGCCAAAAAAATATATATATATTTTCCAACATTTTTATAGAAAAATTAGAACATTTTTTAGAATCTTATTTACACACTTTACAAATTTTCAAAGTGTTGGGTGGAGATATGAGAGGAGGATGTGCCGGAAGGTTGGACCACGTCGATAGGTGGGGAAACCCTACTTGTTTGGGGTGCAGTGGAAGTGGGGGTTAAACCAAGAGGCTGACCAGAGGGGGGTGGTGTTGGGGTAGGTGGAAGAGAAAAGTTCAGTAAGGAAAACATTGGGGAAGTAATTTGGTCTAGGGGCCGGGATTGTTGTGGGGACTGGGTCGGGTATTGTGACTGGGTAGGGTAGTGGGAGTGGCGTGGGGTTTGGTAATGGTGCTGGTGTGGGGATTGGAGCTGGGTTTGGTAATGCTGCTGGTGTGGGTATTGGGGCTGGGTTTGGTAATGGGGGGTATGGTGTGGAATTGGAGTGGAGGTGTGGTGAGGTGTGTGGGTCGATTCATTAATGGCCTGCAGTGCAGCATTATGGCAGGTATTCATTACCCGCATCTGTTGCTCAAAAGAAAGCTTCTCCATGCTCATGAGCATGGATTGGAAAAAAAGGTTGGCCGGATCGGGACTTACAGCTGAATGCAGCCTATCCAAGCGACTGCTGGTTTCCTGGCTTGTTTCACTGATGCGTGATTGCACCATGTTGAAACCAGCAGTCACTTGCTCTCCCAAAATTTTGAAAGAGCCTTGGAAGGATGCATTCAGGTGTAAGAACTCAGGAGCATAGCTCCTTTCCTGACCCCTCTGGCGCTGCCGCCACGAACCTAATGGTGGTGTCGAGGTGGCAGGATCAGAGGGGTGGGGTAAAGGGAACGCTAACTGTTCAGCATCAGATGCGAGCAATGAAGCCTGCAATAATGCTCCACTGCTTGGGGCGGATGAAGTGGAGGGGACAGAGGGGTCAGAGGAGAGGACAGAGGGGTCAGAGGAGGGGACAGAGGTGTGGGGCCTACCGACGTGGCCCTCAGTGGCGGACTCAGGAGGGATCGCTTCAGAGGGCGCAGAGGAAGATGCAGGCGCCCGGTGGCTGGAGAAGGTGCTGTGAAAGAAAAAACAAAAGAAATTAATACATTGGAATGAAAAAGCCCTGACTGAAAGCAAACTAAGTAGACAGGTTAACATGGTTATAATTGGGCTGTAGAATACTTACACTCTGCTCAGCATTGTTCGCCTCAGGAAGGAGAGGGCCTGGCCATATTTATATCTGCTCCTCTTCCTTCCTGCAGAGCCACTCGGGGCCTTCATCTCATCATTGAATTCCCTCTTAAAGCGATCCCTCAGTGACCGCCACCGCTTCCTAACCTTTCCAACTGTGAAGACAAGAATCAAAAGAAAAAACAAAAAATTGGTAAATGCAATACATTACAGTCAGCTCAAAACATCACTGGAAAGTGAATACTTACCTAGTTTGCTCTGCTGCTGAGGATGAAGGCTCTCCCGCCTTGGAAACAGGGTGCGACACACTTCGTCCCAGAGCCGACGGGTGACACCGGTATCTGCATGCCTGCGGTCAGCCATGTTCCACAGCGGCTCCCGCTCACGAACCTCCTCGATGAGACAGTCTACATCAATGTCATCATCATCATCATCCTCCTCTTCTGCGGGAGCACGCTGTGAAGCCTGTGTCAAAAAAAAAAAAAAGGAAAACAAACAAATTAGTACACTGAAATACTAAAGTACCAATAGAATCCCCCTCCCCCAAAAAAAAAAAAACTCACTGATGGCCGACCGTGGCGACGAGTCCGCCGACTCTGGGACTGTCTGGGAGAGCCTTCAGCGGCAGCAGCAGGAGCAGCAGCAGCAGCCTGAAATGAAGGAAACAAATTCTCAGTTAAGGTAGGCAGGTGTTTAGTAATCTGTTTTGTGTATGGTGCAGTGTGATGTGCGAAGCAACTGTTTCACCACTACTTACACTTGGTTCCTCCTCCACTTGCATCTCTCCACCCGTCTCGCCCCCTTCTGACAGCTCCTCATCTGATTCAGCTTCCTGTTGAAACATAATGTATGCATGTAGTTATCCATAAAAATTTAATTTAAAGAAATTTAAAAAAAAAAAAAAATTTTGTGTTAACTTACCGATACACGCTGTTGCTGTGGAGGAGGGCTGTCAGAAGAGGACATCGTTTTGTGGTCCTGGTGGGCAGCGGCTGTGTCCTGGTGGGCAGTGGCTGTGTCCTGGTGGGCAGTGGCTGTGTCCTGGTGGGCAGCGGCTGTGTCCTGGTGGGCAGCGGCTGTGTCCTGGTGGTTCTGTAAGTTAAAGACACACTTGCAATCTGCTCGACACATTGAAGTAGCAGATTGGGGTCTTCAAAACTTACTTCTAGCTCTTTAGCTGTGGTCCTGGTGGGCAGCGGCTGTGTCCTGGTGGGCAGTGGCTGTGTCCTGGTGGGCAGCGGCTGTGTCCTGGTGGGCAGCGGCTGTGTCCTGGTGGTTCTGTAAGTTAAAGACACACTTGCAATCTGCTCGACACATTGAAGTAGCAGATTGGGGTCTTCAAAACTTACTTCTAGCTCTTTAGCTGTGGTCCTGGTGGGCAGCGGCTGTGTCCTGGTGGGCAGTGGCTGTGTCCTGGTGGGCAGCGGCTGTGTCCTGGTGGGCAGCGGCTGTGTCCTGGTGGTTCTGTAAGTTAAAGACACACTTGCAATCTGCTCGACACATTGAAGTAGCAGATTGGGGTCTTCAAAACTTACTTCTAGCTCTTTAGCTGTGGTCCTGGTGGGCAGCGGCTGTGTCCTGGTGGGCAGTGGCTGTGTCCTGGTGGGCAGCGGCTGTGTCCTGGTGGGCAGCGGCTGTGTCCTGGTGGTTCTGTAAGTTAAAGACACACTTGCAATCTGCTCGACACATTGAAGTAGCAGATTGGGGTCTTCAAAACTTACTTCTAGCTCTTTAGCTGTGGTCCTGGTGGGCAGCGGCTGTGTCCTGGTGGGCAGTGGCTGTGTCCTGGTGGGCAGCGGCTGTGTCCTGGTGGGCAGCGGCTGTGTCCTGGTGGGCAGTGGCTGTGTCCTGGTGGGCAGCGGCTGTGTCCTGGTTTATCTGTTATATGTATAATGGATCTATAGTTAGACCACCCCCTGAACTAGGTAATGTTCAATGATAAACACCCTACTAAAATGATGTCAGAAATGTTCATACAGGTGAACACCAAAACCCCCCCAAAAAGTTGCACGTTATACCATTCATTTCCATGTCCCAAAAAACAAAATTTTTTAATGTTAACACCATGAAAAAATATATTTGACACATTTTATTTAAAATAAATAACCTCTCCCCCCCCAAAAAAAAAAAAAAAATACTTTACAGGTTAACCTTTATTAAAAAAAATGAGCCCTCAACCAACCCTGTATTGCATGTGTAACCATTGGTACATACACCAGTTTTAAATTTACCTTTATGAAATAATACTACGGACATTTTTTTAATAAACATTTTATTATAATTTTTTTTTTGCACTTTTTTTTTTAAAAATCACAAGGAGCTGACATGCTCTTTATTTTAAATACAAGTACTTCAACTGCAAATGGTTATAACTGTAATAAAAAAAAATTCAACACTTTTATTAAATAGAAAAACCCCACACTCACACATTCAAACCACAAGCTGCACACCGCTAGACTTTTTTAAAAAACACATCAGATTTAAAAAAAAAAAAAAAAAAATTAAACCACATGCTGCACAGACCACTATACAGTCAATACATCAGAAAAAGGCAAATAACCAATTATACAGCATGGACAAATGCACATGCCATCAACAAGACGTACCCAAAAAACATGCATGGTATGTGTCCACATTCAGGATCGCATCAGAATTTGGGCAGGATTTCCCATCAGTATTTGTAAGCCAAAACCAGGAGTGTAAAAATTAGGTAAAGTATAATACGAAAACAGGCACACTTTTGCTTTTATCACCCACTCCTGGTTTTGGCGTACAAATACTGATGGAAAATCCTGACCACATCCTGATGCAATCCTGCACATGGACACATACCCTCCCACATGAACAGGCATAAAATTGGCAAAGGCATAATATGGTGCAGGCACATGGTACAAAAGCACACAGCCGTCCAAAAATGCACACATACACATGCACGCACATAGCTTTATGCAAATACACATATGTACAACAAAGGCAGAAAGGTGAAACCAATCAGAAGACGCATACACACACACACATACAAAAGGCTGACAATCCTTTGGCTGAAGCAGCAGGTCTTCACAGTGGCTGGCATCATGGTGGATCTGGACTCTAGCATGGCACTGGCTGGTGCAGGACGATGGCAGGCCTCAGGTTCTCTTCAGGTTTTAAGCTCTTGCTGTAGTCAGTAGTACCTCATACACACAGAAATGCACAGGCACACAGATGCACACTAAAATTGCAATACTCACACTGGCTATGGTGGCTGGAGTCTTGTAGCAGGATGTCTGGAGTCTTGTGGCAGGATGGCTGGAGTCTTGTGGCAGGATGGCTGGAGTCTTGTGGCAGGCTGGCTGCAGTCTTGTGACAGGCTGGCTGGGGTCTTGTGCTTGGCTGGGGTCTTGTGGCAGGCTGGCTCTTGCTGGCAGGCTTCTTTGCTTCTCTGTGTCTTGCTGGCATATGTGGGGTTCAAGGCCCAGGCCAGGTTTATATAGATTTGGGGGTGTCTGGCCAATTGGCAACAAAATACTTCTTCTGAGCATGCTCAGTGTAAAAAAAACGTATTGCAGCGCTGCATTGCGTCGTACGACGTGTCCCGACGCATCCGTCGCTCATAGGCTTCCATTGCAGCCAACGACGTATGCCGCAGGATGCGTCGCGACACGTTTTTTAGGCGGAGACAAAAAACGTTACAATCTACGTTTTTTTGAGACGACGTGTCGCCAAATTTCGACGCATCCGTCGTAAAACGTACACGACGTATGCCAATCCGTCGCCATACGTCGCCAATACAAGTCTAT
This sequence comes from Ranitomeya variabilis, assembly GCF_051348905.1. Classification (NCBI taxonomy): domain Eukaryota; kingdom Metazoa; phylum Chordata; class Amphibia; order Anura; family Dendrobatidae; genus Ranitomeya; species Ranitomeya variabilis. The sequence continues at coordinate 248,728,056 of NC_135235.1, forward strand.
GGGAAAAAAACGCATCCAGCAAAAAGTTTTGCTGGATGCGTTTTTTCTGAAAAAAGACGTTTTGAAACGTAATGCAGTTAACGCTAGTGTGAAAGTAGCCTAAGGAATGGCTCCGTAAGAAGCATTTCAACGTCCTGAAGTGGCCTAGCCGGTCTCCAGACCTGAAACCAATAGAAAATCTTTGGAGGAGCTGAAATTCAATGTTGCCAGCGTCAGCCCCAAAACCTGAAAGATCTGTATGACGGAGGGGGCCAAAATCCCTGCTACAGTGTGTGCAAACCTGGTCAGGAACTACAGGAAACGTCTGACCTCAGTAATTGCAAACAAAGGTTTCTGTATCAAAAATTAAGTTCTGTTTTTCTATTGAATCAAATACTTATTTCATGCAATAAAATGCAAAAATAATTACAGAATTGTTTGGCGATAAGAAGCACTTTTTCCTCCAAAATTGAAGGGTGATAGCTATGATGCAGATATAAAAATATGTGTCCTACCATAGAGGGACACAGATGTCATATACAGCTCATGTACAGCTCTGGCAAAAATTAAGCTACCACTGCACAGTTGTATAAAAATCCGCTTCTCTCCATGTCTGGCAGCCATTCCATTCCAGTGTCAGATGAATTCCATCCAGAGGACACCTCATTCTACTTAATGTGCTTCTGATTAGGTGATCACCTGAACCAAATCTTATTTAACGAAAGAAAGTATAAAAACCCTGCTGTGGTGTTCTCAATCCTCCTGCAATTGGGCAAGCTGGATGGCAAAACAAGTGCTAGTAATATCCCAAAAGTAATAGGAATTAAAAAATAGCTTTTAACCATGCCGAAGGAGTTGAAAAGAAAAGTCTTGAGTGAGGAAAAGAAGGGCTCAATTCTGGCTTTACTAGCAGAGGGACACCGTTAGTGTCATGTTGCCTCCATCCTTAAAATATCTAAGATGACAGTCCATTACAACAAGGTCAAGCAGCAGACATTGGGGACAACAAAGCTACAGACCGGCAGAGCCGAAAACTACTCTCCACTGACCGGGATGACCGTCATCTTATTCAAATGTCACTCAGCAACCGCAGGATGACATCAAGTGACCTACAAAAGGAATGGCAAATGGCAGCTGGGGTGAAGTGCACGGCAAGAACAGTTCATAACAGGATCCTAGAGGCAGGACTCAAGTCATGTAAAGCTGAAAACAAGCCTTTCATCAATGAGAAGCAAAGGAGAGCCAGGCTGAAGACTGCCAAAGACATAAGGATTGGACCACAGAGGACTGGAGTAAGGTAATCTTCTCTGATGAATCTAATTTTTAGCTTTGCCCAACACCTGGTCGTTTAATGGTTAGACGGAGACTTGGAGAGGTGTACAAGCCACAGTTTCTTGCACCCACTGTTAAATTTGATGGAGGATCGGTGATGATCTGGGGAGGCTTTAGCAAGGCTGGAATTGGGCAGGTTGTTCTTTGCGAAGGACGTATAAATCAAGCCGCCTACAAGGTTATCCTGGAATAAAATATGATTCCTTCTGCTCAGGCAATGTTCCCCAACTCTGAGGACTGGTTTTTCCAGCAGGACAATGCATCATGCCACACAGCTAGGTCAATCAAGGTGTGGATGAAGGACCACCACATCAAATCCCTGTCATGGCCAGCCCAATCTCCAGACCTGAACCCCACTGAAAACCTCTGGAATGTAAATCAGGAGGAAGATGGATAGTCACAAGCCATCAAACAAAGAAGAACTGCTGACATTATTGTACCCGGAGTGGCATAAGGTCACCCAGAAGCAGCGTGGAAGACTGGTGGAAAGCATGCCAAGACGCAGGAAAGCTGGGATTAACAATCATGTTTATTCCACAAAATGTTGATTTCTGAACTCTTCCTGAGATAAAACATTAGTATTGTTGTTTCTAAATGATTATGAACTAGTTTTCTTTGCATTATTTGAGGTCTGCAAGCACTGTTTTTTTTTGTTATTTTGACCATTTCTCATTTTCAGAAAATAAATACAAAATGTATTGCTTTGAACTTCGGAGACATTGTCAGAAATTTATAGAATAAAAGAACAATTTACATTTTACTAAAAAATATAAAGAGAAAAATCAGACAAAGTGAACATTTTGCAGTGGTCTCTTAAATTTTTGCCAGAGATGTACCGTATATACTCGAGTATAAGCCGAGATTTTCAGCCCAAATTTTTGGGTTGAAAGTGCCCCTCTCGGCTTATACTCGAGTCACGGTCGGCGGTGGGGTCAGCGGGTGAGAGAGGATTGTCGCATACTCACCTAGTCCCGGCGCTCCTGGCGCTCCCCCTGCCTGTCACACGGTCTTCTGGTGCCGCAGCTCTTCCCCTGTTCAGCGGTCACGTGGGACCGCTCATTAAAGTTATGAATATGGACTCCACTCCCATAGGGGTGGAGCGGCATATTCATTTCTCTAATCAGCGGTGCCAGTGACCGCTGACAGGGGACGAGCTGCGGCACCCGAAGACAGTGTGACAGGCAGGGGGAGCGCCAGGACTAGGTGAGTATTTTATATTCACCTGTCCACGTTCCACCTGCCAGGCGCCGCTCTGTCTTCCCGTCCTCTGGCTCTGACTGTTCAGGTCAGAGGGCGCGATGACGCATATAGTGTGCGCGCCACCCTCTGCCTGAACAGTCAGTGCGGAGAGACGCCGAGACCGGACGCTGAGGAGCTGCAAGCAAGAGAGGTGAGTATGTGTTGTTTTTTTAATTGCAGCAGCAGCGTTATATATGGCACAGATTTATATGGCACATCTATGGGGCAACAATGAACAGTGCAGAGCATATATGGCACTGCTTTATAAGGAGCATCTATGGGGCCATAATGAACAGTGCAGAGCATATATGGCACAGCTTTATAAGGAGCATCTATGGGGCCATAATGAACAGTGCAGAGCATATATGGCACAGCTTTATATGGAGCATCTATGGGGCCATAATGAACAGTGCAGAGCATATGTGGCACAGCTTTATAAGGAGCATCTATGGGGCCATAATGAACAGTGCAGAGAATATATGGCACAGCTTTATAAGGAGCATCTATGGGGCAATAATGAACAGTGCAGAGCATATATGGCACAGCTTTATAAGGAGCATCTATGGGGCAATAATGAACGGTGCAGAGCATTGTATATGGCACAGCTTTATAAGGAGCATCTATGGGGCCATAATGAACGGTGCAGAGCATTGTATATGGCACTGCTTTATAAGGAGCATCTATGGGGCAATAATGAGCAGTGCAGAGCATATATGGCACAGCTTTATAAGGAGCATCTATGGGGCCATAATGAACGGTGCAGAGCATTGTATATGGCACAGCTTTATAAGGAGCATCTATGGGGCCATAATGAACGGTGCAGAGCATTGTATATGGCACAGCTTTATAAGGAGCATCTATGGGGCCATAATGAATGGTGCAGAGCATTCTATATGGCACAGCTATATATGGAGCATCTATGGGGCAATAATCAACGGTATGGAGCATTATATATGGCACAGCTTTATATGGAACCTCCTTTGGGGCAATAATGAACAGTATGGAGCATCTATTTTTATTTTTGAAATTCACCGGTAGCTGCTGTATTTTCCACCCTAGGCTTATACTCGAGTCAATAAGTTTTCCCAGTTTTTTGTGGCAAAATTAGGGGGGTCGGCTTATACTCGGGTCGGCTTATACTCGAGTATATACGGTATATCTAAAGTAGCGGTGGGGAACCTCAGGCCCCAGGGCCATTAATGGTCCTCGATAACCTTTTACAGCCCCCCCAGGCAGATTCTCAGGGACCGCATTCTTGGGCAGGGAGGTGTATTTTGATTGCCACCAGCTCATTAATTTCTTCTTGCTCTGTTAGCACACACGCAGTGTTCACTACTGAGCACTGAAGGGCATGCAATGAAAGATTACGTCCTGAAACCAGTGCCAGAGTCAGGATGGACTTTGTGGGCGGAGATTGTACGGCCCCCGAAGGACGGTATAAATATACAAATTGCACTTGGCAGCAAAGAGATTCCCCACCCCTGATCTAAAGCATACCACAGGTTAATTAAATGTAAGGCAGCATACATCATGCCTGTCCACAACGGACATGTGAAAAACACGTTAATCTAGAACTGTGCGCGATATCAGCTCGCTATGACTAACATTGCACCCTTACGCATAGTGGCCAAAATAATGGTCACAGGGAAAACGAAGCCCTGGGGTTTCATTAACCTGTACTATGCTGTAGTCATATTTGGCATCAGTGCCCCCTATGGTAAGACCCATATATTTATTTCTGCATTGTAGCTATATTGTCCCGAGTGTGTGGTGCCAACCTGGGAGATCTGAGGGTAGAAGATCACTGCGTATTGTGAATCACACATCTTCCTTTAGTCTGTGTGTTTGGATCCCATATTAAATGAATTTGGTTTCCTTTGGTGCTGAAGATATTATCGACCCTTTCTGTGCTGGTCAGAAAGATGCAGCTCCATTTAAGCTGCTTCTGGACTGGTTGTTATCTGTTCCCATAAAACCTGGCTGGACCCACTCTGTTCTGCTGCTGAAATCTCTGCTTTCTTGCTCTTAGGAGACGCTGTGCTGAACAGGAGTCTGTGGTTGCTATTGAAGATTTTTCTTCCGATGCGGTGTGCTTTGGAAATAAATTGTTGTAAGGTGTTCTGTTGTACGTGTGTTTATTTCCTGGTCCCGCTCAGTTTCTTCCTCCCAGTCCCTATCCTCCTTCCTACTGTTGGTTCTTTAGTATGATAGAGGGTTTCAGCTATCCCGGTTTTGCCTTGTTCACATTACATTTCTGTTCCAGGCTCCATGGGATGGGGAAGGGGACAGACCTGGGATTAACAGGAGCATAGTGAGGGCGGAAACTCAGGAGTCTCTACCATCAAGAGTACCCCCAGGACAGGGATAGCTATGGTCCAGGTTCCAGGGACAGTATGAGGCCCCCCTCCCTACCTATTACCGTCACAGTGTGACATTTTCACTGACCCCACATTTTGTATCATGGTATGGATCCCATTGTAGTACTTGACAAACAATTGTAGGGCCTGTCCCTTGAAGTGTCAGACATGCAATCACTTTCTCTCTCATTAACTTTCCCTTTTGAAACAGCTGCAACGCGAAACGCGCGTCAAGGGGTCAGCGGGGAGACGAGTGGACACTGCCATCCTTAATGGGTAAGATGGGTAATATTTTTGTGATCTATGAGCATGGTGGTATATGTACTATAGGTTTATTGACTGGTCACCAGCTCTTTCTAGATTTGTACATTACTGCCACTGGTTGCATGTACTTTGTTATATTTTTCCACTTACCCCTGGTTACTTATGTGCCCACTCTCTCCTTGCGCTACCAGTATGTCTCCTCACTTTTTCTCCTTTCTGTGCTATTTTGTATGATATTTTTATATGATATTTGATTAATAAAATTACGTTGTCTTTTATGCCTTCGGTGGCGTTTTTGGACTCCGTTCTCTCTGTGTGGGTTTGGGAGCAAGTATTTTTGGGACACAGCATCTGACAGGGAATTCTATCAGATATCAAAATGATATCATCTTCCCATATCTCACAATATGGAACGATGATGTTTGGGTCCGGAGAGCTGTGACTAGTCTGTGCATTGCAGGCCGAGATCGGACATCTACAAGAGCCTTTATGCAATCATATTATTTTAGTTTTGGTATTTTTATTTTTTCCCTCAATGATTTCAATTTTTTTAATGGATTTGTGCAGATTATGAGCGATATTTAAGGGGAAACTTGGGAAATGATTCTTCTTGCTAGGAATTTTATACACAGCAAAAGCCTGGCATTTTATGGGAGTGTGTAGACTTCACATGTCCTCCGCACAGTAAGGGTCAGTCTGCTAATCCTGCAAAGACACAGCTGTCCACAATACATACTGAAGGCTTTATTTTATTTTTAATTTCATACAACCCCTTTCCTTAAGTCCGAGTACCAGTATAGAAGAAGCTAGAAAACATGATTCAATAACAGTCTCCCCAGGCCGCAATCTGTGCCAAAGTACAAACCGATCACAAAGAAATGGGCTAAGGAAAATTCATTTCAGGGAGGGAGAATTCGATATGGCTAAAATGGTTTAAGAGATAATCCTGGTTCCAGTGTGGTACAATTAATAGTCAGACATCAATGTCCTAGTTAGGCTCGTTTCACACTAGTGTTCGGCAGCCTTCTTCCTCTGTTAAGCCCCGCCCTCTGCCACATCTCTTCCTTCAGCTCCGCCTACGTCTGCATGTGTCCTGCGTACCCTACCTTTAACATTGGGTACACAGGCCATGCGGATGCCTCTGAGTGCGTCGTTTTGACGCTGCGCCGACCGCAATAAAATGCAACATGTTGCGGTCGACGCAGTTCAGCGCAGCGTCAAAACGACGCATGCAGAGGCAATCACATACATCCGCATGGCCTGTGTACCCAAAGTTAAAGATAGGGTACGCAGGACACATGCAGACGTAGGTGGAGCTGACAGAAGAGGTGTGAGAGTGGGAGGGGCTTAATGGAGGAAGAAGGCTGCTGTCCGCAGCTCTGCCCAATGCAAGTGTGACACCAGCCGAAATCAGATGTCAAAACTAAGCCAAAATGAAGCTGCACTCTTGACTCCACGAGTATATAAAAGGTTATTCCCATTTATAAATGGATATTGTCAGATATTTCTTGTGAATACAGTGATTTTGGCAATGTGCTTCTTATTTGAAAATTTTCAGCCTGCCTGAGATATTAACACTTGTTTACAGCTAGGTGCCTTGGAGACCGACCACCACTGCTAGGCAGCAAAACCAGTGCAGCACTTACAAGCTCTTTAGCATGTAAGCACTGTTTTGTTGTGGCCAGGATCATCGGAGTGTGCGGTTAGCTTCAGTGCAGCGCTTACAAGCTCTTTAGCATGTAAGCACTGTTTTGTTGTGGCCAGGATCACCGGAGTGTGCGGTTAGCTTCAGTGCAGCACTTACAATCTCTATTAATGTAAGCACTGTTTTGTTTTGGCCAGGATCACCGGAGTGCGCTGTTGGCTTCAGTGCAGCGCTTACAAGCTAGACAGCAGCAGTGGTTGGTCCCCTACACAAAGAGGTGGATTCAAGAAAACTATTAACATTTGAAGCCATTCTTGAGATATTTACCTTGAAGTGTGGACTTTTACAAGCGATATTGAACACTGTCCATATATGAAGATGGGAAGAATCTTATAAGGTCTGGTTTTCATATATCCGGCCACTCCGTCTCGGATATTTTTCGCACAAAGCGGAACAAAAACGTCAGAGAAAAACTGATGTGGGAAGGAGTCTGATATTGGAAGAACCACGAGCAGCACCATTGTCGGCTCTGGCTATGAATGCCAGGCGGTGACCCCGGAAGTGTGCAGTTATCAGGTACAGACATAGCAGCCACAGCGAGGGCTGACACTGAACGGACGGGCAGTTTGCCACAGATCAGAACTCCTATTCCTCAGGGAAACCTCCCTATAAACTGGTAAAGTCACTGTGTTTGCTCTCAAGGGTGATATACTACCAAATCTGGCAATAGCGGCATCGCATGGCAATAAACAAACATTAAGTCGTTCTTAATCTTAGAATTATGAACTCCTGTTACAAGATCTTCCATAAAATCAGTCTACAGGTTACGATGATGAGCACTCTGCAATAATGTTCTTACAAGACTGTAACTCACATCCAGGAAAAGCTGCAGAACTGGAGGCAAAAAGTAATCCTGGAGGCGATCACTGCAGCTATGGTCGTCAGCGCTGAGGATATGCACAGGGGGATATGGGGGGCTGCGGTACTAACCCCTGGCTCTACCATCAGGGTTTTCTACAACCTGGTAAATGTGTTCCTGGGTTTTCCATTGCTCCCTGGGGCGAGGAGACCTGTGGTATACTTGGTACTGAATATGGAGACTAGAGGCTTTTACTTCTGTCCCAGGGAAGCAAACACAGAGATCTGATGAAAAATATGAGGAAGAACTATAAAAACTCAATAAAGAAAGTTACAGTAGGAATTACTGTGCACATGTCCTTCTACACTAAACCTGTCGCATGGTCCTGCTGCCCTCATTTTGCTGTTTTTGGTGCAAGATTATTCAGCGCCATACACTCTTTTTCAGTGGCCATTTCGTTGTCAAAGATTCTGCCAGCACTGTAGATGCTGGAACTGCCTTTCCCCTGATTTTCCTGCATTATCTTTTCCCTTTTATTACATAAGTGGGTGCATCTGGACCCTTTATATGCCAGGGCGCCTGGGCACTGGACCGCAGCACCCACACTGATGCCTTGCCTCTAATACACATGTGCTTCTAACTAAATCAGAATATCATCAAAAAGTGAATTTATTTCAGATCTTCAATACAAAAAGTGAATCTCATATATTCTATAGAGTCATTACACAGAGTGATCTATTTCAGGTGTTTATTTCTGTTGATGTTGATGATTATGGCTTACAGCCAATGAAAACCCAAAAGTCATTATCTCAGTAAATTAAAATAATTGACATAAAACACCTGCAAAGGCTTCCTAAGCGTTTATAAAGGTCCCTTAGTCTGTCTCAGTATCTCCACAATCATGGGGAAGACTGCTGACCTGACAGATGTCCAGAAGGCATCAATGACACACTCCACAAGGAGGGGAAGCCAAAAAAGGTCATTGGTAAAGAAGCCGGCTGTTCACACAGTGCTGTATCCAAGAATATTTATGGAGTGTGGTAGAAAAAGGTGCACAAGAAACCGGGATAACCGCAGCCTGGAAAGGATTGTTAAGAAAAGGCCATTCAGAAATGTGGTGGAGATTCACAAGGAGTGGACTGCTGCTGGAGTCATTGCTTCACCACACACAGACGTCTCCAGGACATGGACTACAAGTGTTACATTCCCTGTGTCAGCCACTCATGACCAATAGGCAATGCCAGAAGCGTCTTACCTGGGCCAACGAGAAGAACTGGACTGTTGTCAGTGGTCCAAGGTGTTGTGTTCAGATGAAAGTAAATTGTGCATTTCATTTGGAAATCGAGGTCCCAGAGTCTGGAGAAAGAGTGGAGAGGCCACAATCCAAGCTGCTGGAGGTCTAGAGTGAAGTCTCCACAATCAGTGATGGTTTGGGGAGCCATGTCATCTGCTGGTGTAGGTCCACTGTGTTTTATCAAGACCAATGTCATTCTCCAGCAGGACTTGGCCCCTGTCCACACTGCCAAAAGTACCAATACCTGGTGTACTAACAACAGTATCACTGGGCTTGATTGGCAGCAAACTCTCCTGACCTTAACCCCATAGAGAATCTATGGAGAATTGTCAAGAGGAAGATGAGACACCAGAGCCAACAATGCAGACGAGCTGAAGGCTGCTATCAAAGCAACCTGGGCTTCCATAACCCCTCAGCAGTGCCACAGGCTGATCACCTCCATGCCACGCCGCATTGATGCAGTAATTGATGCAAAAGGAGCCCCGACCAAGTATTGAGGGCATTTACTGAACAGACATTTCAGTAGGGAACATTTTGGAATTTACAATCATTTTTCAAGCTGGTGTTATAAAGTATTCTAATATACTGAGATAATGACTTTTGGAATTTCATTGGCTGTAAGCCATAATCATCAACATTAACAGAAATAAACACGTGAAATAGATCACTGCCCTCTGCAGTGCAGCACTTTGGGTTCTTTACATTTCTCAATAGCCGGTGGTATTTTTGAGCAGATACAATTATCACACGCAGTCATGTGTGTAACATCTTTCAGGGCAGAACATAATGAAGAGTTCAGAATCTCCAGTCATTATGCACACCTATAGGGGTACTACATACAACAGTAAAGGTGGGCACGTAGGGACTGCTCCATAGAATAGTCCCCAGTCTGTGCGCCAAGGCAGTGATGATCGATCCATCCACTGGTTTTCCATTTCCATTAAATGATGAACAGTGAAGCCTGTAACAATGAAATGGTTAACGTAGAGGCCATAACATTTATTACTGCCATTCACCTCCACCCTCTCTTTTTGAGCACGGACCAGCATATAAAGCAGCCCGAGTCTGCTGACACCTGTATATAAGGACGGCCCTAGGAAAGGGAGATAGTTCACAGCGAGTCTGTAGACACGGAGCAACCAGGTGAGTATACAAGGCATTCATTATCATTGCAATAGAGCACAGTGATACAGCTGCATGGAACTGATTGGAAAGAGAATATAGGGAGAGAGGAATTCTGATACAAAAACTGCAGGGGTCACTGAGAACTGCTGGGATATGCGCAGAACTACAATAATCTGACAAGATTCCTCACCCTCCCCCGAAAAAAAAAGAAAAATCAGAAGCAGCGATTTTTACTTGTTTTGGTCACTAAAAAGAAAAAAAGTCTTCTTTTCAAGGGGAGTTCAGGGATTTATGGCCAATTCCTGGCGGTGCGTGTGGCCGCAGCATAAGCTCTCATTCACACACTGCAGTTACAATTTGCCGGGATTCTAGAACACGAGGAGATAAAATGCAGCCATTTATATGGCTTCTCTTCTTTGCAATATTTCCTGATTTTGGCTTTGACATACTGATAAAATCTGCAAGTTGTGAGCGAGTCCTGCTGGAGGCTTTTGTCAGGGGATGAGCGCTGCTCCAGATAATGTGACGGTGATGTCAGTAGGCGAGCAATGCAGGAACTAGACAGGTGACTGGATGATGATGGGCATGCTGGTGGATGATGACTAGGGAACATTAGCTTAGACAATTGTGGTGCACAGTGATCACACCCAGATCCATGTGTCCCGGCATAAGAGGCATCATGCTACGTATGTTCTATTAGTAATCTAATGTAACAGACACAAGCAATGTGTGGAGACAGCGAGCCACGTTTTCAGCATAGGAAGGGGAATCCTGCTGAAGGCCATCATTACAGTACTGGTGAGACAGCATGGCAAGGATTGCTGGCTTTCATGTGGGCTGACACTGATGAGGCCAGGCAGCCTATAATCACCGATGTGCTATAATCACCGCCGGTGTCACGCCTCGTACACAGCACCCGCTGCCAGACAATGCCTCAGTAGGACTGCAGGTTAGAAGATCCCATTCAGCTAACATAGAAAAACTAAAAAAAAAAAAACACAACATGAAGAGCAGACTCACATTTATCTATGTAAATAGTGTCTTATGCAAGCCATAGCTGTGTGCATTTTTGCTACTAGGCAGCCAACCCCTCTAATGTTTGGGTGAGTGGGTGGTTGCTCTCATCAGTAGCTTGCACCTGTGCTGCTTTAGCATTTATTATCGGGGGCCTGCTGCACCCTGCGAGTGTAGAAGATCCCATTCCCCAGAAGCTTCGGTCTAGCTCTGCTGACTTCTGCAGATGCCAGGTCATGGCTCTCTACAGCCCAGCTTGTACTCTGCTTTGTGGATGAGCCCTTAACAAGGGATTCCCATTCTGACCATTAAGAATATTTGTGGGTCCCACATAGAGAACTGCACCTGTCCAGAACAGGGCCCCCGTCTCACATCACGAGGAATGAAGAGGAGACATCGCATGTGTGGCTTCCTACATTCACTCCAAAGGGCGTCCCAAACCCTGCCAAGCACACCTGGGCGAGGAGCGACCTGCACCTGACATTTACGGCAAATCCTGTCGCTAGGTCACAAATGGTCAAGAAGATGCAACAACCCTCCATGAATTGATTGCTCCAAACCAGAGCTTTTATATTCACCCAAGAAATAAAATAATAGAAGAAATAGGACCGTCACTACGGCAATCATCCAGCTGGCGCCACCCTGGATTAGCCTGTGTGGTGAACCGGCATGATTAAATTCGGGTTCACCATGCTACAATACAACCTTTACAATGAGGTTTCTCTATAATGTGACCTGTCAGCAGGTCTGAGCGATCACCTAACCCCTCTGCACAACACATCCCAGCAAATCCATCATCACTTTCTAAGCTCCACGACAATGCAGATAAAGAAGTAATCACTTATTAGGAGGAAATAAAGTCACACAGTAAAGACTTAGTCACAAGAAAGTGTTAACGGACAGAAGTGGTCCCAATCTTAATCTATAGAATTAATGATTTGGGCGCAGTGTTGAGTCGGCCATAGCTTAGATATTTTACACTGTCCAAAAGGCAACCTTTGACAATTTACTGACCACTGTCTGTGCCTATCCCTGACCCCCGGGCACTGACCGATACCGACCAAGCAAGCACATATTGGGGAAACGCTGATCGTCCATGTTAGACTGTACCGTCGTTAGAAAACCATAGAGATGGCATCTCATCAGTGGAAGGTCAGACAGTGCCACAGGTCGCAGCAGGGCTGAACTGGCAGGTTGTGATTTTACCTTCGAGTCCCCAGAAATCACTAATGTATGGCCACCTAACAGAGACTGGGGACCCCGATCTGTCAGTTTCTACAGTTGTGAGGAAACTTTGTGCCGGGAAGAACGTCTGACTTGCTTTCCCATTTGAGGCCGGCAACACACTGAAGGAAAGCAGATTTTACCCTGTGTACTTTACAGTGAGAGGCTACAGCCTCGCTCCACACTGCTGTCAGCATACCCCACTCCATCATGGACAAAAGTGGCGGGTCTCTTCTCCAATTCTTCACAGTCACATTTAAGAAATATAAAATTTATCAGGCAAAAACATCGTTCCCAGGATTCCACAGCTCTGCCGGGGTCACCCCCAAGCCAGGAGATGTAAAGGCTCTTATATACGTATGCTGCTGCTGATCAAATGATGAGACCAAGTAGTCTGGTGGGAATGTGGTAACTTCACGACTGGTGCAGGTGGAGCGGTCAGGATCCCCAGAATGATGGAGTCACAGCTCTGATAATCAGCTCACCCTTCTATAGGACCTGTAAAGAAGCCTGGATTTCTCGGGACCCAAAAGGCCGACCCCTAGACTTTATAATGCTATCCTGGAATGCCAATAACACTAGTGAAGGGATCAGATTTATTTTCACTTGCTTATATAGCGGCATTAATTCTTCAGCGCTTCACAGACATCATAAATGGGGCTCACAATATACATCCCCCATCACCATGTCCTTGTAGTATTGGAGGAGACCCCCGCAAACACAGTGAGAACATGTCAACTCCTTGCACCTTGAATGCAACAGTGCTAACCACTGAGCCACACTGCAATTCTAACCACTGAGCCAAGAATTTGAGAATTACAGGACACTGCCCTCGTACTATACCTAGATGTATACTATGTATAGTTATCTCACGATATCACAAAATCACCCTGAAAACTACCGCTTACAATAAACGTCTACCACATATGTGAGAATAGGAAGGTTAATGTTCATTTCGACTTCACGGACTTGTCCCATAAACTTCTGTCTCTTCAACCACAGGGTAGAAAAATGTGGTTACTGGGAGTCCAAAAAACATTAATTGTCTTAGACACAGCTTGCCTCATTGCAATAAGTGAACATGTCAGGTGGCACAACCAAATACCAACTCTATGTATAAAGATATAAAGCCCCCATTCCCACTCTCCCAGAGGTAGCGCGCAGGAACGAGCACGAAAGTAATGGGACCATAGAATGACATTGGTCTGACTGAACACAAACTGGCCATATACCTGTGGAAGTGATGGCAATGACATGGATGAGGTCTACTACTTTATCCAAGGAGGAGGGACGGCGTTACAGACCAGAGAGGCGACACGAGCACGGACCGTAGACGGCCATCGGACTGTTTGGTGCCCATAATACAGAGCAGCACAACTGCAGATCTGTAAATCAGATATCCGAGGCTCCCAGAGAGATAGACAGGACTTGTCAAATAAAAAAGATCAAAGGCTGCACAACAGAGCGGCAACAGCTTTCATAGGGAAAGCCTGGTGATGGGTTGGTTTCCCTTTAAAACCTCCACAAAAAGAAGGATTTCCAGGAAAAAACAACTTTGTTTAAAAATACTGCTCTTCCTGGCTACAGGAGTCATTGATTAGAGTTACAGATGTGGGAAATTCTTGGACTAATTACTCACATTTCCAATATTAGCTGAAATTGTGTCACAGAATAAATAGGGAGTCGTGAGACCATGTATCTAGTGTGATTAGTTTGCAGAGCAATAATGATTGGTAGGATATCTACTGGAGGGCGTCATTGTTAATTGTAGGTGACATTTTCTAATATTTCACATTCCGTTTTAATAGATTTAAAATGGTGACGTCTGTGTGGTATTAAGTCGAGTTTGCACGTATTGTACTATCAGAAAGAGAGAAATAGTCGGCAGCTCCAGACCACAGCTTTTTTTATTTTAATAAAAAAGAATGTATTCCCCTTTGATAGAACAGCTTGCTATGTCAATAAAATGGAATACGATGGTGCAAGGACAAGAATAGTAGTTGATCCATTCCATAGAAAGAGAAAAAAGCCGCACTCACCATTTCCAGGATTAAATGTCCTTTATTGTGGCAATCAGGACATGTTTGCAGCGTGCAGGGGAAGGAGTGTGCGATCAGAAACAGGACTCCTTAAAGAATCAGTCATTTATTTTCACAATTGTGGAAGGCAGGTCTGGCAAGATGGGGCCCCTGGCAAGATGCCGGCCCCCGGGTGAGCCAGGCAAGGCACCTAAGCGGTCCTTACAGTTATCATATAAATACAGGGATTATTTCCAGAATTCCTCTCCTTTTTATCAGTGTCCATTTATTGAGAGTGGCACCACTGCATTGCATATGTTGTACAAAGCAGGTGGACACTGACAGAAAGGAGGTAGAACAGGGTCCCAACAGCCTCACTTCAGTGGATGGACACATCGAGGAAGAACAACTTTTGTTGCCACCATTGGACTCATAATTGATGAAAGTATTGAAACTTGACAAAATGCTAAATACATACATGAAAATGTCAGACACAAATTCAGGATAACTCAGTAAGGAATCGGTTTTATTTCTGCGGAGACCAGAGGTTTAATATTGAGAATGGAGAAAGTGAATGAATAGACCCCGGAAACTAGGAGGAATTCAAGTGCATTTTTTTTTTGCCAGCGAGTTTGGAAGTTCACAGACTTCTTCTTCAGAAGAAACCGTTGTGATTGTAGTTTGTCCTGAAGAAGAAGTACGTGAACTTCCAAATGTGCGGACAATAAAACCCCCTCGGCTTTCTCCTGGTTCTGTTCATCCACAATCTGTGATTTCAATATTGGACTTCTTGGCAGCGCAGAACTCCTCATTTATCATGGCTCATCTCTGGGGTCTTCAGCAGCCATTACCAGCATATTGTCGTGGTCACACAACTTTCCCAGGAGAGCAAATTCCCGGCTACTGACATCTTTTGTTATTGGGATAAGACCCTATTGCAACATTGTTTTTCCAGCGCCTTTTTTACCCCCACACTGCATATTCACTAAAACAACGTTCCTTTTTTATTTTCTTGGAGTGCCCACAGTAAAGGCCTGAGATGAGTTGGCTCAGAGGCAGGAAACAGAAGGAATACAAAACTGCCACACAAGAAATTTTCCATGCGGAACTCAAAATAATGTCTTCTTAGTAAAAGAAAGTGCATGCAACATTAACCTGGTTAATAAGTGTCCTGCCACTCCAGGGTTGGCAGTTATAATGGATTTATATGGCTGTTACAATTAGCCATTGGATAGAATATCTTAATTTGTATGTGAGGACTGAGGGCATTATGGAGGCATCATGGGAGCAGAATGTGGGGCATCAAAAATTTACAAAAAAAAGGCTAATATTTATGGACATATGAAGAAAATTCACAGATTTATTTTTCATAAACAAGTTGTTGTTATTGATGTTCATATATTGTCCGCGAGAAATACCAGAATCCACAGTACGCGCCCCACACCTCAGCTACCTCTCCTGAACATGCCATCATTAGCGGGAAATCAAGGACCTGCCGCTCTCCATCCTCCCCTGCAAATAAGTGCAGCAGCTCTACAAAACATAGATGTTTAAGAGAAAGTTATGGCTGACGGCAACCACATGTTTCTTCGAGCTTAACCCCTTCATGACCTTGCCGTTTTTTGCAATTCTGACCAGTGTCCCTTTATGAGGTAATAACTCAGGAACGCTTCAACGAATCCTAGCAATTCTGAGATTGTTTTTTCGTGACATATTGGGCTTCATGTTAGTGGTAAATTTAGGTCGATAATTTCTGAGTTTATTTGTGAAAAAAATGGAAATTTGGCAAAAATTTTGAAAATTTCGCAATTTTCACATTTTGAATTTTTATTCTGTTAAACCAGAGAGTTATGTGACACAAAATAGTTAATAAATAACATTTCCCACATGTCTACTTTACATCAGCACAATTTTGGAAACAAATTTTTTTTTTGCTAGGAAGTTATAAGGGTTAAAATTTGACCAGTGATTTCTCATTTTTACAACAAAATTTACAAAACCATTTTTTTTAGGGACCACCTCACATTTGAAGTCAGTTTGAGGGTTCTATATGGCTGAAAATACCCGAAAGTGACACCATTCTAAAAACTGCACCCCTCAAGGTGCTCAAAACCACATTCAAGAAGTTTATTAACCCTTCAGGTGTTTCACAGCAGCAGAAGCAACATGGAAGTAAAAAATGAACATTTAACTTTTTAGTCACAAAAATGATCTTTTAGCAAAATTTTTTTTATTTTCCCAAGGGTAAAAGGAGAAACTGGACCACGAACGTTGTTGTCCAATTTGTTCTGAGTATGCTGATACCTCATATGTGGGGGTAAACCACTGTTTGGGCGCACGGCAGGGCTCGGAAGGGAAGGAGCGCCATTTGACTTTTTCAATGAAAAATTATTTCCATCGCTAGCAGACACCATGTCACGTTTGGAGAGCCCCTGTGTGCCTAAACATTGGAGCTCCCCCACAAGTGACCCCATTTTGGAAACTAGACCCCCCAAGGAACTTATCTAGATGCATAGTGAGCACTTTGAACCCTCAGGTGCTTCACAAATTGATCCGTAAAAATGAAAAAGTACTTTTATTTCACACAAAAATTTTTTAGCCTCAATTTTTTCATTTTCACATGGGCAACAGGATAAAATGGATCCTAAAATTTGTTGGGCAATTTCTCCTGAGTACGCCGATACCTCATATGTGGGGGTAAACCACTGTTTGGGTGCACGGCAAGGCTCGGAAGGGGAGGCGTGCCATTTGACTTTTTGAATGGAAAATTAGCTCCAATCATTAGCGTACAGCATGTCGCGTTTGGAGAGCCCCTGTGTGCCTAAACATTGGAGCTCCCCTACAACTGACCCCATTTTGGAAACTAGACCCCCTAAGGAACTTATCTAGATGCATAGTGAGCACTTTGAACCCTCAGGTGCTTCACAAATTGATCCGTAAAAATGAAAAAGTACTTTTATTTCACACAAAAATTTTTTAGCCTCAATTTTTTCATTTTCACATGGGCAACAGGATAAAATGGATCCTAAAATTTGTTGGGCAATTTCTCCTGAGTACGCCGATACCTCATATGTGGGGGTAAACCACTGTTTGGGTGCACGGCAAGGCTCGGAAGGGGAGGCGTGCCATTTGACTTTTTGAATGGAAAATTAGCTCCAATCATTAGCGTACACCATGTCGCGTTTGGAGAGCCCCTGTGTGCCTAAACATTGGAGCTCCCCTACAACTGACCCCATTTTGGAAACTAGACCCCCTAAGGAACTTATCTAGATGCATAGTGAGCACTTATAAACTTCTGTAAAGCACCTGGGGGTTATAACGCAGAGCCGTGAAAATAAAAAATAATTTTTCTTTCCTCAAAAATGATTTTTAGCCCAGAATTTTTTATTTTCCCAAGGGTAACAGGAGAAATTGGACCCCAAATGTTGTTGTCCAGTTTGTCCTGAGTACGATGATACCCCATATGTGGGGGTAAACCACTGTTTGGGCGCACCGCAGGGCTCGGAAGGGAAGGCACGCCATTTGGCTTTTTGAATGGAAAATTAGCTCCAATCATTAGCGGACACCATTTCGCGTTTGGAGAGCCCCTGTGTGCCTAAACATTGGAGCTCCCGCACAAGTGACCCCATTTTGGAAACTAGACCTCCGAAGGAACTAATCTAGATGTGTGGTGAGCACTTTGAACCCCCAAGTGCTTCACAGAAGTTTATAACGCAGAGCCATGAAAATAAAAAATAATTTTTCTTTTCTCAAAAATTATGTTTTAGCAAGTAATTTTTTATTTTTGCAAGGGTATCAGGAGAAATTGGACCCCAACAGTTGTTGCCCAGTTTCTCCTGAGTACGCTGATACCCCATATGTGGGGGTAAACCACTGTTTGGGCACATGCCGGGGCTCGGAAGGGAAGTAGTGACGTTTTGAAATGCAGATTTTGATGGAATGGTCTGCGGGCATCATGTTACGTTTGCAGAGCCCCTGATATGCCTAAACAGTAGAAACCCCCCACAAGTGACCCCATTTTGGAAACTAGATCCCCCAAGGAACTTATCTAGATGTGTGGTGAGCACGTTCAACCCCCAAGTGCTTCACAGACGTTTACAATGCAGAGCCGTGAAAATAAAAAATCATTTTTCTTTCCTCAGAAAAGATGTTTTAGCAAGCAATTTTTTATTTTTGCAAGGGTATCAGGAGAAATTGGACCCCAACAGTTGTTGCCCAGTTTGTCCTTAGTACGTTGGTACCCCAAATGTGGGGGTAAACCACTGTTTGGGCACACGTCGGGGCTTGGAAGGGAGGGAGCACCATTTGACTTTTTGAACGCAAGATTGGCTGGAATCAATGGTGGCGCCATGTTGCGTTTGGAGACCCCTGATGTGCCTAAACAGTGGAAACCCCTCAATTCTAACTTCAACACTAACCCCAACACACCCCTAATCCTAATCCCAACTGTAGCCATAACCCTAATCACAACCCTAACCCCAACACACCCCTAACCACAACCCTAACCCCAACACACCCGTAACCCTAATTCCAATCCTAATCCTAACCCTAATCTCAACCCTAACCCTAATCCCAACCCTAACCACAACTGTAACCCCAACACACCCCTAACCCTATCCGTAACCCTAACCACAAGCCTAATCTTAACCCTATTTCTAACCCTAGCCCTAATTCCAACCCTAACTCTAATTCCAACCCTAACCCTAAGGCTATGTGCCCACGTTGCGGATTCGTGTGAGATTTTTCCGCACGATTTTTGAAAAATTTGCAGGTAAAAGGCACTGCGCTTTACCTGCGGATTTACAGCAGATTTCCAGTGTTTTTTTTGTGCGGATTTCACCTGCGGATTCCTATTGAGGAACAGGTGTAAAACGCTGCGGAATCTGCACAAAGAATTGACATGCTGCGGAAAATACAACGCAGCACGGAATTTTCCGCACCATGGGCACAGCGGATTTGGTTTTCCATAGGTGTACATGATACTGTAAACCTGATGTAAAACTGCTACGAATTCGCAGCGGCCAATCCGCTGCGGATCCGCGGCCAATCCGCTGCGGATCCGCGGCCAATCCGCACTGTGTGCATATGCCATAACCCTAACCCTACCCCTAACCCTACCCCTAACTCTAACCCTACCCCTAGTTCTAACCCTAACCCTAGTGGAAAAAGAAAAAAAAATTTTCTTTATTTTATTATTGTCCCTACCTATGGGGGTGATAAAGGGGGGGGGGGGGGTTTATTTATTATTTTTTTTATTTTGATCGCTGTGATAGAACCTACCACAGCGATCAAAATGTACTTGTAACGAATCTGCCAGGCGGCAGATTCGGCGGGCACACTGAGCATGCGCCCGCCATCTTGGAAGATGGCGGCGCCCAGGGAGAAGACGGACCGACTTCGGGAGGCTCGGTAAGTATGAGGGGGTGGTGGTGGGGTGGATCGGAGCACAGGGGGGGGGGATCGGAGGACGGGGGGAGCGGACAGGAGCACGGGGGAGCGGACAGGAGCACGGGGTAGCGAACAGGGGGACGGAGGGGGGTACCGGACAGAACGGAGGACTGGGGAGGAGATCAAGGGTGGTGGGGGGGGGCCACAACATGATTTCCAGCCATGGCAGATGCTATTGCAGCATCGGCCATGGCTGGATTGCAATATTTCACCATTTTCATAGGTGAAATATTGCAAATTGCTCTGATTGGCTGTTGCACTTTCAACAGCCAATCAGAGCGATCGTAGCCACGTGGGGGCAAAGCCACCCCCCCAGGCTGAAGTACAACTCCCCCTCTCCCTGCAGATCGGGTAAAATAGGAGTTAACCCTTTCACCCGATCTGCAGGGATGCGATCATTCCATGACGCCACATAGGCGTCATGGGTCGGGAAGGGGTTAAACCTCCATATTACAACGGATATATAGAGCTATTCTAAGAGACAAAGAAAATGCTGAACAACTTCAGCTCTGAAGCCTCAAATTGTAACTGCAGCTCCGGAGGATAAAACAGGGTGGTGGAGCCGCTAAGGCAAACCTCCGACTCTTCATCTCCCCATACCTCAGCACTGCCTCACTACTAATTACATAAAGTGCAGCTGAGATCCTGAGATCAGGAACAGAACAGACATTTATAGGACATTTCATAACTTTCCCACATTTATATGAAAACATTTACAGCACATCCTGCACTGAACCCAGTGTGTTAAAGATGATGGGAGTCATTACGTTTTATACCGATTTGGACTCCACAAAAATGGACATTCCACACCCCTGGTATAATACTCAGGATCAGTAATGTAATGTATGTACACACTGACTGCACCAGCAGAATAGTGAGTGCAGCTCTGGAGTATAATACAGGAGGTAACTCAGGATCAGTAATGTAATGTATGTACACAGTGACTGCACCAGCAGAATAGTGAGTGCAGCTCTGGAGTATAATACAGGATGTAACTCAGGATCAGTAATGTAATGTATGTACACAGTGATTGCACCAGCAGAATAATGAGTGCAGCTCTGGGGTATAACACAGGAGGTAACTCAGGATCAGTAATGTAATGTATGTACACAGTGACTGAACCAGCAGAATAGTGAGTGCAGCTCTGGAGTATAATACAGGAGGTAACTCAGGATCAGTAATGTAATGTATGTACACAGTGATTGCACCAGCAGAATAGTGAGTGCAGCTCTGGGGTATAATACAGGAGGTAACTCAGGATCAGTAATGTAATGTATGTACACAGTGACTGCACCAGCAGAATAGTGAGTGTAGCTCTGGGGTATAATACAGGATATAATTCAGGATCAGTAATGTAATGTATGTACACAGTGACTGCACCAGCGGAATAGTGAGTGCAGCTCTGGGGTATAATACAGGATGTGACTCAGGATCAGTAATGTAATTTATGCACACAGTGACTGCACCAGCAGAATAGTGAGTGCAGCTCTGGAGTATAATACAGGGTCAGTAATGTAATTTATGCACACAGTGACTGCACCAGCAGAATAGTGAGTGCAGCTCTGGAGTATAATACAGAGTCAGTAATGTAATTTATGCACACAGTGACTGCACCAGCAGAATAGTGAGTGCAGCTCTGGGGTATAATACAGAATTTAACTCAGATCAGTAATGTAATGTATGTACTGTGAGGCTGTGGCCTCTGATACAGCTAGGGGGCGCTTTTTGTTCTCCCCAGAATGTGCATGCAGACGGATGAAGTCCATAGGTGTGAATGAGAGTCACGGATTTATGGTCCGGGTTTTCCAGGTGGCTGAAGGCCACAGGTTTGTGTGTGTTTAGAAACCCTGCAGTAAGGGGTATGGGTGTGTCAGGCCGTGTCAGGTGTGCGAGGTGCCCGTCAGTGTCAGTCTGGTGTGTGCTGGTCTGCAGAGTGCATGGAGGCCAGCAGAGCCAGCACCCGCAGCGTTCAGAGGTGCTAGTCGTCCATGGTACTGGTCTCGGATGTGGACAGTCCTGTGACCGGAGGTGGATGTCCTGTGCCCGAAAGAGGACTAGCATGTGCAACGATTGCTAACAGGTGGATATGGTGCCCGGCTGCTATCCGGAGGATATCCTGAACTGTGTACGACTGTGTAAGTAAAGAGTCTGTAAAGAGACTGTGATACAGCGATGCAGGATACCGAGAACTAGTCAGAGGAGGGCTGGCGTGTGTAGTGTCTGCAACATATGAGGCTGTGTGTATGGAGACGTATAGAGACTTTGAGATGGTGTGCGGTCGCCCAGGGAAACTGGACAAGGGAAGTCTGGCCTGTTTAGGGACCGCAAATCTAAAGCCATGTGATATCTATTGCTTTGAACCGGTGTAAACTGGTCACTGATACTATCCACTGAAGTTATATGCATTTATGTGAATTGGACTTTAATGCTGTGAAGAAACACATTAAAAGAGACTTTTGTGTTTGAATTTGTGGGTCACTGCTTCTTCACTGCGTACAATGCTACTACAGCTTTACAGTACACAGTGACTGCACAGCAGAATAGTGAGTGCAGCTCTGGAGTATAATACAGGATGTAACTCAGGATCAGTAATGTAACATATGTACACAGTGACTGCACCAGTAGAATAGTGAGTGCAGCTCTGGAGTATAATACAGGATGTAACTCAGGATCAGTAATGTAACGTATGTACACAGTGATTACACCAGTAGAATAGTGAGTGCAGCTCTGGAGTATAATACAGGATGTAACTCAGGATCAGTAATGTATGTACCGGCCGCTACACCAGCAAAATAAGTGCTGCTCTACAGTACCCGGCAGTGGCCGCTACACCAGGAAAATAAGAGCTGCTCTACAGTACCCGGCAGTGGCCGCTACACCAGGAAAATAAGAGCTGCTCTACAGCACCCCGCAGTGGCCGCTACACCAGGAAAATAAGAGCTGCTTTACAGTACCCGGCAGTGGCCGGTACACCAGGAAAATAAGAGCTGCTCGGCAGTGGCCGGTACATCAGGAAAATAAGATCTGCTCTACAGTAACCGGCAGTGGCCGCTACACCAGCAAAATAAGTGCTGCTCTACAGTACCCGGCAGTGGCCGCTACACCAGGAAAATAAGAGCTACTCTACAGTAACCGGCAGAGGCCGCTACACCAGGAAAATAAGAGCTGCTCTATAGTACTCGGCAGTGGCCGCTACACCAGGGGCGGACACTGACAGCTTGGCTCCCCTGTGCAAGTGTCTGGGCCCCCTCCCTGTCCGGTACGCTGCTTATGAGGGCAATCTGCGCTGCTCTCTCCCCGGCTCCACCTACGGTCCCCGATGCAGTTGCTCCGGCGGTATGTCCGCCCCTGCGCTACACACTGAATGGAGATGCGTTTTTGCAGCTGCAAGCTTGTAGCAGCTGATCAGTGTAGGTGCTGGACCACCACAGATCTCATATTAATCACCAACCTTCAGCAGCTGGACTCAAAATTATCACACATTTATCATCCATCCGGCGGAGAGGCAATATGTGCAGTTTGTAGAGAAACCCTTTAAATAACATTGCAGCTGGGACGTGTGCTACAAATGTTTATTTTCATCCTATCTCACAATCGTTATTATTTTCATACATGACCGATTAGAATTAGTGCTAAACAATATGTTTAGAGTTTGTGCTTTTACATTGCATAATTATTGTTGCGACTGATCAGGAGAGTACAAATTATAACCGTAAATGGGCTGCAATGTGAACGTATGATGCTGACCTGTCTGCAGGCATGAGGAAGTTATATCAGGAGAACGAAGATAACCAGTTATTAACAGCCCTGCGAGCATGCATACATTTCTATATTCTTGCTCATACACATTAAAGGGAACCTGTCACCCCGTTTTTTTTCAAGAGGAGATAAAAATAGCGTTAAATAGGGGCAGAGCTGTGCTTTACATTAGCGTATTTTTTGTGCCTTTATTCCCCACCTATGCTGCCGAAATATTTTTGTAAAGTCGCCGTTTTGGGCTGTCACTCACGCTGGTCTGGTCATATGGGCGTGGTGACATCGCTGTTTCTCCCCCAGATCAGGCTCATCTTTCCGTTGGTGGCGTAGTGGTGTGCGCATGCCCAACAGGCGAATCCACTACGCAGCTGAAGGAAAAGAGCGCGATCTGCGCTATTCAGCGGTTTATCGGTGGGCGCGGCCATCTTCCTGAGGCCGCGCGTGCGCAGATGGTAGTGCTCGGCTTCCCGGGGCTTCAGGAAAATGGCCGCGGGATGCCGCGCGTGCGCAGATGGAGATCGCGGCGGCCATTTTCCTGAAGCAGAGTTCGCATCTCGGCTTCAGGAAAATGGCCGCCGCGATCTCCATCTGTGCACGCGCGGCATCCCGCGGCCATTTTCCTGAAGCCCCGGGAAGCCGAGCACTACCATCTGCGCACGCGCGGCCTCAGGAGGATGGCCGCGCCCACCGATAAATTGCTGAATAGCGCAAATCGCGCTCTTTTCCTTCAGCTGCGCAGTGGATTCGCCTGTTGGGCATGCACACACCACTACGCCACCAACGGAAAGATGAGCAGGATCTGGGGGAGAAACAGCGATGTCACCACACCCATATGACCAGACCAGCGTGAGTGACAGCCCAAAACGGCGACTTTACAAAGGTATTTCGGCAGCATAGGTGGGGAATAAAGGCACAAAAAAATACACTAATGTAAAGCACAGCTCTGCCCCTATTTAACGCTATTTTTACCTCATCTTGAAAAACGGGGTGACAGGTTCCCTTTAATAGTCTCAGATCCTTCTGTTCTAAAACATACTACATGCAAAAGTAGCGGTATACCGTCCTGCTCATCGTTATTGGCACCCATGAAGTGTAAGTACATAATGTGGAATATCTCCTGAAATAAAATGAATCCAGTGAAACAGATTGTTTTGTATAGAGCACTTGTGTTAAATACAAGAGAGCAAATGATAAACAATAATTAAAACAAAAAAAAATGAGAGGCAACAATAGAAAAACCTGGCATGAGAATGAGAATCACCCATGAGTGTCGGTGTCCATGTGACATGAATTAGCCAATGAATGAGGACTTCAGTGTTTAAAAAAAAAACACATGGTAATCCTTGTTCCTTTGTCACAATGGTGAAGACAAAAGAGCTGTCTGAGGACATCACAATTATTATTAGCAAACAAAAGACTTCCAAAGTGTAGAAGGCCATCTCCAAAAACCTTGGTATCCCAGTTTCAACAGTGTGCAATGTCATTAAGAAGTTTGACAAGTATGGAACCATCAAGAGCCTCCCTGGACGTAGGGGAAAGAGGAAAATGGATAGTTGTCTTCGAAAGCTGGTGCGAATGATGGGAAAAATACCACGCCAAACATCCTAAGATCTGAAGGACAACCTTGAACAGTCTGGGCTTATGGTTTCAACAAATACCATACGCCGCACACTAAACCAAACAGAGCTGTATGGGCGAACGCTAAGGAAGAAACCATTGCTGAAGAAAATACATAAAAAAAATAAATTAAAAAAAAGACCGATTATTGCCAAAGAGTGCAAACCACAATCCAGCTGGGAAAATGTTCTGTGGACAGATTAAACAAAAATAGAGCTTTTTGGCAATGCAAAGCAACAGTTTGCTTACAGAGGGCGCAATGAAGCTTAGATGGAAAAGAACACCCTACCAACAGTTAAGCATGGTGAAGGATCCATAATTTTTCGGGTTACTTTTCTGCATCTGATACTTGGAGGACTTGACTGTATCACAGGAATCATGAAATCAGAGAATGATCAAGAGAATTTAGAGCGAAATGACAGTGTGTAAGAAAACTTGGTTGGAGTTGAAGATCATGGGTCCTCCAGCAAGACCAGGACCCAAAGCACACATCCAAAAGGACACAGGAATGGTTGAAGAACAAAAAAAAACTGACTGTTTTAAAATGTCCATCAATGAGTCCTGACCTCAAAAAAGTTTGCAGCAAGCTGAAATCTGCCATTGGGAAAAAGAACCCTGCAAACATTCAAGAGCTTAAATAAACTGCAAAGAGTGGGAGAAAATACCAGCTGAGAAGTGCAAGAAGCTTCTAGATGGCTACAAGAAATGTTTGGAGGATGTGGTCAATGTCAAAGGGTGTACAACCCAGTATTAACTGCCTTTATTGCGGCACATGCTGCTTATTCTGTTTTTTCCTTGAAATTGCAACATGCAAGTTGAAAAACAATGTTTTATTTTTGTATTACTTTGGATCATGAACCGAAAAATCCTGAGGACATAACTATGGTACATTTCCATTTATTTCTGAAGATTTCATAAGAAGGGGTGCTAATAATGGTGACCAGCACTGTATTCAACAGACTCATATGCCAGAGTAAAGCAACCTTTAGCGTTTGGGTATTATCACAGTCAGAATTCAGCCAAACTGCAGCAGTCGTATTCTGGATGCAGCGCGTGATACCGATCCAACTGGAAAGTACAGGTGCGATATAGACAATATTTCAGCTTCAGCTAAGGGTCATATTTAACAAAAAAGAAATATACTGCATGACAATTTTGAGTTCTTATTTTAAACTTTTTCTAAAAGAAAAATTAAAAAACATTAGCAAGGATGAAATACTGAGCTACAGAATCACACTGGGCCTGAGCTGTGAGTGTTGTGCCAGGGTCATTAACTGCTGGCTCAGGGTGAGGTAGAAAAATGCTGCCCACCGTCTGGTGGCACCAGGTGCATTGTTATAGGAATTGTGATAAGGAAACTGGAAGTCCAGGCAGGAATGCCATGCTTCTACATCCTGTGTGTTATGAAACCAAGAGTGGACCCACTGGATCGCGGTGCCGGACGATCCTGGGCAAGCCAGCCAGATGGAACCGACCCCTATACAGGGACAGCTAGGGGCAGGTCCAGGAGGAAGACAAACCGCAATAGCTAGTGCCAGAGGGACGGCTCGAGGACAACAAGAAGATTCAGGGTACTCCCCAAGAACGAGACAGAGCAGAGTAGCCACGGGGAGACTCGGGGTCCTGGACAAGGCAGAGGGTGAGGAGAGATCCTGGACAGAGCACGCACTGGAGGGCGTACAGGGACAGAGCAGAGCATGCACTGGAGGGCGTACAGGGACAGAGCGGAGCACGCACTGGAGGGCGTACAGGGACAGAGCAGAGCACGCACTGGAGGGCGTACAGGGACAGAGCGGAGCAGAGCACGTACTGAAAGTGTACAGGGACAGAGCAGAGCACGCACAGGAAAGTGTACAGGGACAGAGCAGAGCACGCACAGGAAAGTGTTCAGGGACAGAGCAGAGCATGCACTGGAAGCGTACAAGGACCTGGCAGAGCACCTACACAGGCAACTGCAGGAAATAATAATCAGGTGCTGAGGAATGGCTGAAGCCATCTGATATATCTGACACCGGGTGCCCAGCAAGATCACTTCCGGGTCAGGACTGGCAGAAGCCTAGTGCATCCTGCTAGCACGCGGCTGAGGCCTAAGAGTGCGCATGTGCGGACAGCAAGGGACCTGGGGAGGCTGCAAGGCCGGGAGCATAGTAACAGCGCGGCGCGCCCTGATCTTAGCAGCCCGTCAGGAGGCCGGAGCGCTGGCGGACATGGCGGTAATACTCTGTAGTTACTCAGTTAGGGCATGACAGAGTAGATCTAAAGATAGTAAGGTCAATACAGCATTCTATATAATGATATTTAAGGGTTAACAAAGCATCTACAGCCAACGAGGATCACCAGTAGAGAAAGGATGGCATAGCCAACACGGAATAATAGTGCAGAGTGCAGGCCAGTTACTTCTCATATCAGTGGCAGGACGATTACTGTTTCACCAACACGCCCAGCAAGGACTGAAATAACCATTAACATGACTCTGCAATCATTAAATGTACAGTAAATGTTAATCACAAAGCGGTTACCAGGTCGTCCCCAGTGTCCCAACCACAAGGAGAAGTAAAAATGTAACTTCAGTGCTGATCTTAGAACTTGGAGAAAGAAGTACAGGAAAACTACATTGGTATGGTATGTATCTAGAAATCCACGTTATACTGTCAGAAAGGTCAGATATCCAGCGAGGCCGGGCATCATCCCTATAGGTCGAGATCACCAATGTTTATTTGAATGTTGATGCGGATGAACAGGAAGAGCAGCAATAGCCAGCACCAAACTCTGGCATCAATCCCAGTAGTATTCTTCATGTAATATATAACCGCTGATCCATCACATCACAGTCCTGTCTGCCTGTAACAACTTGTCACACTGATATTATCCCTGTCATTGCAGGATGCTCTCCTACCTGAGGAAGATATTCAACATCCACCTCAAAGAAAACAAGCGACGCCGGGCACGACTGGTGTCTAAAGATGGAAGGTGCAACATTGAGTTTGGTAATGTTGAAGAACAGGTCGCGTTCTTGGCTGACATCTGGACCACTGTCCTAGACCTGAAATGGAGGTACAAGATGACCATCTTCATCTCAGCCTTTCTCGGGAGCTGGTTCCTGTTTGGCTTGCTGTGGTACGCCGTCGCCTACTTACATAAAGACCTTCCGGAGTTTGACCCACCAGCTAATCACACGCCATGTGTTGAAAATATTAATGGACTGACTTCTTCATTTCTCTTCTCTTTGGAAACCCAAGTCACCATCGGCTATGGCTTTCGCTGTGTGACGGAGCAGTGTGGGACAGCTATATTCCTGCTGGTCGCTCAGTCAATTTTGGGGGTCATTATTAACTCTTTCATGTGTGGAGCCATCCTAGCTAAAATCTCGAGACCCAAAAAGAGAGGCAAGACAATCACTTTCAGCAAGAATGCGGTAATTAGTAAGAGAGGTGGAAAGCTATGTCTACTTATCAGAGTGGCAAATCTCAGGAAAAGTCTTCTGATCGGGAGCCATATTTATGGAAAATTGCTGAAAACGACGCTCACCCCAGAGGGGGAAACGATCATCTTGGATCAAGTCAATATTGAGTTCGTAGTGGACGCAGGAAACGAGAACCTCTTTTTTGTGTCTCCACTGACAATTTACCATGTGATTGATAAACGCAGCCCTTTCTTTGAGATGTCAGCAGAGACTTTATTACAACATGATTTTGAGATTGTGGTCTTTTTAGATGGCACAGTGGAGGCGACAAGTGCCACCTGCCAGGTCCGAACTTCTTACATCCCTGAGGAAGTGCTCTGGGGGTTTAGATTTGCCCCAATCGTGTCAAAAACCAAGGAAGGAAAGTATCGCGTAGACTTCAGTAACTTCAGCAAGACTATCGAGGTGGAGACTCCACACTGTGCATTCTGTATGTACAATGAGAGGGAGGCCAAAATCAAGCTGAAGATGGGCTATGACAACCCTGCCTTCAGCGTCACAGAGATTTCAGAGACCGACGGAGCAAGTGAAACACAAATGTAAAGGCTTGGTTGGTTTATTTCTGGGAGGGCATATGGTTTTTCCATGAGGAGCTAGAAAGAGTCCACATGGATTATTTGTAAAACTTCTCTATGAGAAAGAAAAATATCCAAACAAAGTCCTCAAATGTCTCATTTAGGCTATGTGCACACGTTCAGGATTTTTCCTTTTTTTTTTTTTTGCTATAAAAACGCATACATATGCATCCTATCATTTAGAATGCATTCTGCAATTTTTGTGCACATGATATGTTTTTTTCAGTGAAAAAAAACGCATCGCGGTAAAAAAAGCAGCATGTTCATTAATTTTGCGGATTTTTTGCAACAAAAAAAAACGCATGCGGATTTCTTGCAGAAATGTCCGGTTTTTGTCAGGATATTTCTGCAAGAAATTCTTACGTGTGCACATACCCTAAATATCCGTCAACTAAACAGATAGGCGAAAAGAGAAAGATGGCTTGCAAAAAAACATACAATACAGTAACTACCTTATCGATATATATTAAGTGTAAAAATTATATCTTTTATAGGATAAGTATTTTTCATACTATTACCACAATAATGTAAGCAGAGCACAAAAATCACAATTTATGTATAACACTAAGCCGAATATGTTGACTTCTGCATACATAGTGTTCGTATGGTATACTTACATGTAGTATAATGCAGTATATATTCATATATTCGCTGGTCCTACTCATTTCACAGCCCCTTAAAGATACAGTGAGCAGAAATTTGCTGCCCAGGGATACAAATTTTAGGACTCAAACCTCTGTTTAGCACTCACGGGAATGCAGAACTACAGCACTTTAGTAATCCTGCAGCATGCACAACTCTGTTACACTAGGTCCTGCAGGGATAAGAGAGAAATGGCAGATTGTCTCTAAGCCTTTTCTAGTAATAATAATTTTATAAGATAGAAAGTAAATGGCAATTAGGAAAGCAAAATACTTCCTGATCTATAGATATCAGCAGTGTAGACCTATCATTAGCCACGTGAATCATCAGTATTTTCTTAATACATATACATAAAGGCTGCAATATAAGCTCCACAGGAAAAGAAAATCCAAATGATTCCCACTGTATAAGATAGAGGAGGCCAAAGAAACACTGTATGGTGAGACACCATGACTTAATGGGCTTCTGCAATGGGCTCTTCAGAGACTTCTGTATCCATCTCCCAGGTCTGTACTGTAAGGCTAGGGATACATGACCGCAAGTCTCCAGAAAGTAGCTCGGATTTTTCTGTAAGAACAACCAAGTGGCAGACAAGTTCCACACACGTCACGTGCGACTTGAATCGAAGTGTATAGAAAGTGAACCAGGAATGAAAAATCCAACATATTTGGAAACATTTGAGACTGTGTCGTGGTGATGAGGCAACATCACTGGAAACTGTCACATTCAACGTTGCAATATGTGCCGTGATTTCAGTGTCACCTTTTAGTCCTAGCTTTAAAGTCACTGCAGAACTGAGGCTTAACATGGACACAATGTATGAAAAGTAATGCTATAAAATCAGCTCTCAATATTTATGTGCCATTGTGATTTAAACCAAGGATTTGCAAAAAGAAAAAAATCAAATAAACATTACATTACTATTATATGTAGTGTCATCTGTAATACACTGGAAAATTAAACTTTTAATTAGATGATTAATTAATTGACTGACATTCACAGCCACTTTAATTGCAGACGTCTGTGCGAGTGACTTCATTGCAGACCTGTTGTGCCCGCGGGACTTGAATATGCGATCGGACATTCCACCGATGTGACGGCGTCACTAATTTGCCATGTTCACACATTGCCGAGGCATCACATCAGTTTTACACACACCTTCACCTTCAGGTGCTGACACAACGTAACACATGTAACTTCTTCAGAAGGTGAACTTCGTTCGCTGAAAGTCAACCTTAGAATTATAAGACAGGGATCAGTGATATAAGTAAATGACACTTGGTGTAATGGGCAGCGAGCAACTCGGGGGAATTAACCTAATACCAGGACATCTTCAGGCGTTCTCACATTGCATCTGAATATAAGGAGAGTATACAAAACGAAAATAATAGGTCAGAGCCATGTCTTCAGCAGTCATCGAATCATAATGTATTACATAACAGTAATGTAGTCCGCACCCGCTAATGTTGGTGTGGGGGACCTCCCAACTCTCCTCCAACAGATAATGTTGGGGGGAGAGAAAGATCAAACACATCGGATTTCTGATGGCTGTCCCTTTTGTTTTCTAAAAGATAACTCCGATGATCCCGTAGGCAAGCTAAGCGCTCCGGTGTATGAAAGACTCAGGAGAGATAGATGTGGGCTGAACGATCCCGACAGCTATATATTGTGTAGGGAGGTGTGGAGGGGGCTTACAAGTAGATAGAGGCGCCCTGAACCTACCCATAGAGCAGATAAGTGCTTGTTAAGGGTAAAAATCTTCCCCAGACCCAATTAATTGGGCCGATAATCGAAGACGAATGTTCACGATTATCAGCCCGATATACAGTGCTGGCAAAAATGAAGAGACCACTGCAAAATGTTCAGTTTGTCTGATTTTTCTCTTTATAGGTATAATTTTGAATACAATGTAAATTGCTTGTTTAGTCTATAAACTTCTGATAACATGCCTCTGAAGTTCCAAGCAATAAATTTTGTTTTTTTCTGAAAAGGAGAAATGGTCCAAATAAAAAAAAAATAAAAAAAACAGTGCTTACAGACCTCAAATAATGCAAAAAAACAACAACAAAACAACAAGTTCATAATCATTTAGAAACAACAATACTAATGTTTTACCTCAGGAAGAGTTCAGAAATCAATATTTTGTGGAATAACCATGATTGCTAATCCCAGCTTTCCTGCGTCTTGGCAGCTTTCCACCAGTCTCTCACTCTGCTCCTGGGTGACCTTATGCCACTCCTGGTACAATAATGTCAGCAGTTCTTCTTTGTTTGATGGCTTGTGACTATCCATCTTCCTCCTGATTACATTCCAGAGGTTTTCAATGGGGTTCAGGTCTGGAGATTGGGCGGCCATGACAGGGATTTGGTGTGGTGGTTTCTTAATTTTTGCCAGAGCTGTATAAGGAAAACGCTGTACTACTGATATATGCAAAGTTTGTTTTATTTATATCGAAAATTATACATGATCACCTATTTTTGCAGGAATTACAATTTCTTTGAGAGCAAATTTATATGATTACAAAACGTCTAATAAGCTACCTATGAAGTCAGATGTATTTGAGAATTTCACATTAACTAAAGACAAAAAATATTTTGTGTGTCAGTGTATGACAGATGAAAACAAATGCTGTGAGCTCATTATCAGTGTATACTCAGGAAGTGATAAAAATGCTCCTACAAAAGCATCCTATCTAAAAAAGACATTTACAATGCATACACCCAGAAGTGTTCAAAGCTGTGACTGAGGAAGCTTTCACATGTCAGTGTCTCCGGTATGTGTGGTGACAGTCTCCAGTACGAGAGAAAACTGACACACGTAGACCCATTCAAATGAATGGGTCTATGCACATGTCAGCGTGTTTTCACGTACCGTCTGTACGTGTGCATAACACGCAGACATGCCAGTTTTCACCCGGACACACGGGTTGCAAAACATGCCACATGCGTGCACATGGAGAACAGTGCACACTGTCCTCTGTGTGCACGGACGGCCGCCGGGGAAGCAGCGATACTGTAAGCTGCTGTTTCCCGGCGGCTGGTGCTGAACATGGCTTCCATCCATTCTCCCCTGCTCTGCCAGCAAGCGAGAATGAATGAATGAATGAATGACCAGACGTAAGGTTGGTAAGGGGCCATAGATATGGTCCCCCCCAGCCTAAAAACAGCAGCCCACAGCTGCCCAGAAAAGGCGCATCTGTTAGATACGCCAATTCTAGAGCTTTGACAAGTTCTTCCCACTTGCCCTGTAGCGGTGGCAAGTGGGGTAATGGGGGGTTAATGTCACCTTCCTATTAAGCCTGGCTTAGTAATGGTGAGGTGTCAATAAGACACCTATCCATTACTAATCCTATAGTTGGTAAAGGGTTAAATAAACACCACACAGTAAGAATAAAGTATTTTAATGAAATAATACACCACACAGTTTTGCCATCTTTATTATACTGGTAATTCAAGCGATGCCTTCGATCTCCCGTAAAAAAAATAAAAATAATAAACCAACAATATACTTATACCTGTCTGGCGTTCAGTCAGTCCCACGCCATAATCCATATCTAGGGGACATACAGTTTACACCGGGAGTGGTGCTAATGCGACCGTCCCGGCTGTAAAGAACTGGAGAATGAATGATATGCAGAGGGCACAGGCTCAGTAACTAGCAGAGACGTCACAAAGCCTGGGATCGCTGCCGGCATGCACTCCTGTAACCTCAGGACCATGGGAGAATGCAAGTGACGAGGTCACTGTGACAGAGCTTGAACTGCCGTGACCTCATTACTTGTATTCTCTCATTGTCATGCCGCTGCAGTGCAGTACAGTGCAACCTCCACCAGGGGGAGCTTGATAAGGAAAAGAGACTGCACACACTGAGCAGCAGAACAGACGCCACTAAGTGGCGAGAGTGGTCAGAAAAGCCGAGTCAGCAAGAGATAGCACGACAGAACAAAAGGATTTAGACAGAATGGATAGTCAGGACGTAGCAAGAGATCAGTAAACAAGGACGGGCAAAATACGGTACAATAAGGACAAACCGAAACGGAGTCAATAGCCAAGCCAGGAGTTCAGAACCGGAGAATCAAGCAGATCAACAGACAAACAGAGAAAAGCTGGGAAAGGGCAGATAGAAGGAGATAACAGACACAGGACAAGTCAGGGTTCACAGCAGGACAAATCAAGGGCTTCCACTCAGGTTCACACGCCGAAGGTAGAACTATAGCTGACACCACCCTCAGGATACCTGAAAGTTAAATAGAAAACCTGAGCCCAGAATGAGGCAGAGCAAAGTTAACCCTTGACATGATCCAACCGGAGAAAGAGCAGACATGACTAAACTCTGGAATGGATCATGACAGTGCACTCCTCTCAAGGGGGGGGTCCACAAGACCCCCAGGTTTTCAAGGATAATGTGCATGAAATGCCTGGACCAGTCGATCAGCATGGACAGATCGTGCCGAGACCCAAGATCGATCCTCAGGACCGTAACCTCTCCAATGGACCAAATACTGAAGTGAACTACGAACCATGCGAGAATTCACAATCTGTTCCACTTCATACTCGGTCTGACCATCCACAGAGACAGGAGGCGCAGGGGATGGGGGCCCAGCAGAGGATGGTACAAATGACTTAAGAAGGGACTTATGGAACACATTGGGAATCCGAAGCGACGGAGGAAGCCGTAAGCGAAAGGCAACCGGATTGACCACCTCAATGATCTCGTAAGGACCAATAAACCTGGGACCTAGGTTAGCCGAAGGAACCTTAAGACGAATGTTCCTGGTAGACAGCCACACTATCTCCTACCAGGAATATAGGTCCCACAGACCGTCGCTTATCCGCAAAAAGTTTATGTTTGCCCTGAGCCTCCCCAATGTTCTTCTGGACCTCCCTCCACACCTCCCCTGAATCCAGCTTAGAAAATTCACCAAAATGGGGGTAAAAACCATAGTTACAGAAGAATGGGGAAATGCCCGTGGACTGGTTAATCCGATTGTTAAATGCAAACTTAGCCACGGGCAACGAAGACAACCAATCATCCTGCCGAGACGTAGCAAGACACCTCAAAATCTGTTCAACAGACTGATTGGTCCTCTCCGTCTGACCGTTAGTCTCAGGATGGTAAGCAGAGGAGATGGTCAAACAAATAACCAATCTTTTACAAAAAGCCCTCCAAAATTTGGACACAAATTGTACCCCTCTATCAGAAACCACATTCAAAGGCACACCACTCAGCCGTACAACATGCTCAATAAACAGCTTAGATAATGTTTCAGCATTAGGCAATCCTGCCAGAGGTACAAAATGCGCCTGTTTACTGAATCTGTCAACCACTACCCAGATTACAGTTTTAGACAAATGAGTTCAAGGTCTATCTGGAATTGGCAATTGCACCAATTCCCCGGCCGGCCGGTTATGGGAGCTCTTAGCACGGGCACAGGTATCACAAGCAGACACAAACACAGTAATATCAGAGGTCATGGAAGACCACTAAAACAGCCTAGCAATGACTTTCCGGGTGGCTGAGATCCCCGGGTGTCCACCGAGAGCAAAATCGTGGCACTCCCGGAGAACCCTCAATCGGTATTGAACCGGGACAATAAGCTTATTGTCAGGCAGAGAGGGAGCAGCAAGAGACTGAGCCTTTCAAATCTCCTGCTCCAATTCAGTGGATACCACCGCAACAACCACCCCGTGCTGAAGAATGGAGGAAGGAGGTTCGGGGGGGGGGGGGGGGGGTGATATCGGATCGAAACTGCGAGATAAGGCATCAGCCTTGACATTCTTGGAACCAGGACGAAAAGTGATTGCAAAATGAAAATGAGAGAAAAAAAAAAAAAAAGAGAGACCACCTAGCCTGTCTAGGAGTTAATCGTTTGGCAGTTTCAATATAAGACAAGTTCTTGTGGTCAGTAATCAGAGTTATCCGATGAACCGCCCCCTCCCAAAAATGCCTCCATTCTTCAAAAGCCAATTTTATTGCCAATAACTCCCGATTCCCAACATCATAGTTCCTCTCTGCAGAAGAAAACTTCTGGGAGAAAAAGGCACATGGTCTTAAGTTGGTCAAAGTAACGGGTCCCTGAGACAATACCGCCCCTACTCCCACCTCTGATGCGTCCACCTCTACAATGAATGGTTCAGATGGATCGGGCTGAACTAATACAGGAGCAGATATAAAACTTTTTTAATGTAATAAATGCTTCAACTGCCAAGGATGACCAAACTTTGAGATCAGCCCCTTTGCGAGTGAGATCGGTGAGTGGCTTGACTACCTGAGAAAACCCCTTAATGAATTTCCGATAATAATTGGCGAAACCCAGAAAACGCTGCAACCCCTTGAGGTCTCTGGGTTTCACCCAATCAACAATGGCCTGTACCTTTCCGGGATCCATCCGAAACCCATTGGCAGAAAGGATGATCCCCAGAAAAGAAAGCTCCTGGACACAAAACAAACATTTCTCGGGTTTAGCGAACAGAGAATTTCCCCGTAACCTGTGAAGAACAGCACGTAAATGACCAATGTGGGATTCCTTGTCAGGCGAGAAAACAAGGATATCATCCAAGTATACAACCATAAAGCGCCCGATAAAATCAGAAAATACATCATTCATGAAGTTCTGAAACACAGCGGGCGCGTTAGCGAGACCGAAGGGCATGACCAACTTTTCAAACAGACCCTCGGAGGTGAGAAATGACGTTTTCCACTCATCCCCTTCCTGAATGCGGATAAGGTTATATGCTCCCCTAAGATCGAGTTTGGAAAACCACTTAGCCTCAGACAATTGGTTATAGAGATCAGGAATGAGTGGGAGAGGGTAGGTATTTCTCACCGTAATTTTATTTAGTTCTCGGAAATCGAGGTATGGGCGTAAACCACCATCTTTCTTCTTGACAACAAAAAAATTATGCGGCCACAGGTGAGACAGAGGGACGGATGTGACCTTTGCGTAGACTATCAGAGATATAGTTTTTCATGGCAGTACGTTCTGGACCAGAAAGATTGTACAAACGGGCTTTGGGCAATTTAGAACCCAAAATAAGATTGATGGTACAATCATAAGGACAATGGGGTGGTAAGACCTCAGCCTATCTTTTGGAGAACTCATCACCAAAGTCCTTTAGGTACTCCGGAATACTCTCGGGACTAATGGCGGACACAAACACAGCAGAAAGACAATCATTGGAAAAATTAGGACCCCATTTAACAACATCAAGAGATCCCCAGTCTATAACAGGATTATGCCTCTGCAACCAGGGGAACCCCAACACCAGTCCCGCAGGAAGATTATTCATAACCTAACATGAAATTCGTTCCTGGTGCAAGGAACCCACCTTGAGGAGGAACTCCTCAGAGACAAATTTAAGGACATTTTGAGCCAACGGTGTCTTATCAATGGCAACTATATGAATGGGAGTCTCTAGCCTAACTATCCCTAACTTTAATTTGGACACCAGACTAGAGTCAATGAAGTTCATGGAAGATCCACAGTCCACAAACGCTGAAGTGGATACAAAACCACCTCCATAACACAGTTCCACCTCTAACAAAACTTTTTGAAATGACAAAAATGGTACCTGAGAGTCTGGATGACCTCCTTGACCATCACCCAGACTTGGCAGCTTGTTACTTGATGGACATGAGGGGCAGTCTTTCTTCCAATGTCCCAGATCTCCACAATAAAAACATAATTTCCCATCACGTTGCCATCTCCTCTCCTTCTCCTTGAAATTGGTGGCACCAACTTCCATAGTCTCCTTGAATGACATCACCTCAGACTTGGCAGGCAAAACAGGAATCTCACGCTGGATAATTCTTCTCTCCCGTAACCTCCAGTCCATACGAATGGCCTGGGTCATGGCCTCCACCAGGGAACTGGGTGGCGTATGAAGGGCCAGCGCATCCTTGAGATGATCTCAAACAGGCGCCTCAGAGCAGAGTCACCCCAAGACACCTCAATTGACCACAGCCTAAACTCAGAACAATACTGTTCAGCAGTGAGTTCATTCTGGGAGAGACTCATGATTATGTCCTCTGCTACCCTGACCCGGTCTGGTTCATCATAAATCAGTCCCAAAGCCTCAAAGAATCTGTCCACAGACACGTTCAGGGGCAGAAGCAGGAAAAGAGAAAGCCCATGACTGAGGTAGAGCAAAGATAACCCTTGACATGATCCGCCCGGAGAAAGAGCAGACAGGACTAAACTTTGGAATGGATCAGGACACCCATGGTCCTGAGGTCACAGGAGTTCATGCCGGCTGCGAGCAGATTCAGTTACGTCAGCGCTAGTTACTGAGCCTGTGCCCGCTGCGTATCATTCATTCATTCTCCCCTGCTCGCCGGCAGAGCTGGGGAGGAGAATGGATGACAGCCGGCTTCACCATCAGCCACCGGGGAACAGCGCTTACAGTAGCGCTACTTCCCCATACGTACTGATGCAGCACACGGTTTGCACACGGGTGCAGCACGTAGTACACATGGACACTGATATCTCCGGTACCGGAAATATCAGGACGTGTGAAACCGGCCTGAGAAAGATCACAGCACCACCAAGAAACCAGTGCCCAGAATTTACTGCCATGCAAAGGTGGAAGAAAGAGCGTCTCAACCATCAGTTACAAGATATTTTGCAAGTAACAAAGTTACTGTAACAATGAGAGCAGAAATGTTTAAAAGACCCCTCATATACAGCTCTGGCAAAAATAAAGAGACCACCACATCAAAACCCTGTCATGGCCGCCCAATCTCCAGACCTGAACCCCATTGAAAACTTCTGGAATGTAATCAGGAGGATGATGTATAGTCACAAGCCATCAAACAAAGAACTGCTTACATTTTTGTGCCAGAAGCAGTGTGAGGGACTGGAGGAAAACATGCCAAGACGCATGAAAGCGGGGATTAAAAATCATGGTTATTCCACAAAATATTGATTTCTGAACTCTTCCTGAGGTAAAACATTAGTATTGTTGTTTCTAAATGATTATGAACTTGTTTTCTTTTGCATTATTTGAGGTCTGAAAGCACTGGAGTTTTTTTTTTAATTTTGACCATTTTTCTTTGTCAGAAAAAATACAAAATTTATTGCTTGGAACTTCGGAGACATGTTGTCAGTAGTTTATAGAATAAAAGAACAATTTACATTTTACTCAAAAATATACCTATAAAGAGAAAAATCAGACAAACTGAACATTTTGCTCATGAAGGCAGGATGGGAGAAGATATGGCTGGAGCCAGGAATGAGACACACGGGGGCCAGGATGGGGGATATTATTATCATAGGGGCTAATTAAGGGATAATATTACTGCAGTGATGTATTTATTTTTTAGGATGCTCTTTAAATGGGGTCATCCTGTTACTGTGCAGAGTGGCACTATGTCGCCATTTTTCTTCATCTGGTGTAGTATAGTAGTTGGGAAAAAAAAATAAGTAATGTGCTCTGCAAGCGGAGCTCTAAATAACTTATTTCCTGCAGAAATGAGCCCTGGCTGGAAGAAGGTGAAACGCAAAGATGAAGGACTTCACCTAGAGGTGTCACTGGTCAGTGTGTTACCTGTACACTGACATTATACATTGTATACTATATACAGATCTCCTATGTACAATGTCCCCAGTGATCACTGTATTACCTGTACACTGACACTATATACAGAGCTCCTGTGTATAATGTCACCAGTGATCACTGTATTACCTGTACACTGACACTACATATACAGAGCTCCTCTGTATAATGTCACTGGTGATCACTGTATTACCTGTACACTGACATTGTATACAGAGCTCCTGTGTATAATGTCATCAGTGATCACTGTATTACCTGTACACTGACACTATATACAGAGCTCATGTGTATAATGTCACCAGTGATCACTGTATTACCTGTACACTGACACTATATACAGAGCTCCTGTGTATAATGTCACTGGTGATCACTGTATTACCTGTACACAGACACTATATACAGAGCTCCTGTGTATAATGTCACTGCCGGTGATGGTAATGCAGAAAGAGGAGGTGGCGTCTGGCGCGCACAGGCCCGGAGTGACGGCTGTGCTGCGTCTGATTAGGAAGGAAAGTCCCGCCCCTGGGACGATTTCACGGTATGAGGGGGCACATTTTATAAACGTTTATTTCAGCGTGTGCACGGAGCATAACTAAAAGAGCCACCTTGTCAGAATGCAGCATTAGTGCTGTACAAGGTGGCTCTTTTAGTTACAAAAGCCTGAGGGGGGTGACAGGTTCCCTTTAAGATTCTGTTCACACCTGTGCTTTTTGGTTGAAGTGGCAGGTAAACATTTGGGCGACTCTGTTCAAAATTACTGTTATTGTGAACAGTTAAGCAAGTTGAAGATCACTGAGGGGGGTGACAGGTTCCCTTTAAGGTGCATATAGATAAGCAGACAGTTGGTAAAGAAGTATTTGTGCACTGTCTCAATTTTCAGCTTGTGTAAAAATGCCAGCAGTTACCCAATAATTGAGCAATATGCTTGTTCCACAGGTCATGTAATAATTTTAATGGCAGCATAAAGCATTGTTATATGAGCAGCGGTGTAAACAGGATGTGTTGCTGATAACATGATGCTGTATGGGGGGAAAGTGATAATATTAGGGTATGTGCACACGTTCAGGATTTCTTGCAGAAATTTCCTGACAAAAAACTGACATTTCTGCCAGAAATCCGCATGCGTTTTTTTCCGGAGCTTTCCCAATTCATTAAATAGCGGGAAAAAAGCATTGTTATATTAATTTGTTTCATAGCATTTCAAAAATTTTGTATGTCTTTTGCTAACATGTATTGTTGTTCTCCGTTTCCCAGTCCGGGAGTACTCGATTTAACGGGGGGGGGGGGGGGGAGTGAAGCGCCCCAGAGTCCTGGTTGCTGCAGTAATGTCATTCTTCCACCAGGAGGAGTGATATTATGTCTGATGGAACTAAAGGAGTTCATCTTTCCAGGTATCACGGCATCACAACACATTTCACACTCCAATCCACCAGGGGGAGCCATGCTCCTATCTAGTAGGGCACTCCTCACAGAAGGGTAAAACTGGTGGGTTGGATAGGAAGTTAGTGAGACGCTGGCTGGGCTTTGCCCAGGCAACACCTGTCAGGCAGACAGGGGGAAAGGAGGAACATCTGAGCTGCAGACATAGGGTCCCTGTCAGGGGTGGGATCCTGACAGAGGCCTAGCGAGACAGAAAGTTACGGAGCTGCGCCTGCCCCACGTGCGGCAGTATCCTAAGAAAGGACACGAAGAGAACTGTACTGTAGAGAGTGAGAAACGAAGTCACAGCACAAGGAGACAATACCGAGAGGAGTTGTGCCCCGAGATCGGCAGCCTCCAGTACTACAACACACAGGCGCTAGTAGGAAGGCTACTGATTTCCACCTGGTTAAGAGAACTCTGGATATGCCTTCGGACCGGCCGGACTCTGCCTGCCCTGTGAACGGTACTCTGGACTGTGGACGCAGAAGTCTTCAGTAAAAGGTAAAGAGACTGCAACCTTTGTGTCCTCGTTATTCATTGCGCCTTACATCGTCCACCATCACCACCTACACATCTGGGAAGCCCTGGGGACAAACTTCACCTGTGGGAAGGTATACCATCTAGCTGCCATTTCATCACCCCAGCGGACCCCTAAGCAGCAAGCAGCGTCGGTCACCCTGACCGAATACCACAGGTGGCGTCACGAACACCAGACAAACTTCACCCTTTTAATTGGGCGCCCCTCAAAGGGCCACGGACCGGGTCGGGCCACCGTGACATCCTCAGAACCGAGACAGAGGGACCCGGTACCGAGTACCCCATTTCCCTTATGCGTGGGGGCGCTCCATATGTATGCGTTCATCGCGTTTTTATCGCGAAAAAAAAATTCGAAAAATCCTGAACGTGTGCATATACCCTTAACCCTTTAAAGGTACCGTCACATTAAGCGACGCTGCAGCGATATAGACAACGATGCCGATCGCTGCAGCGTCGCTGTTTCGTCGCTGGAGAGCTGTCACACAGACAGCTCTCCAGCGACCAACGATGCCGAAGTCCCCTGGTAACCAGGGTAAACATCGGGTTACTAAGCGCAGGGCCGCGCTTAGTAACCCGATGTTTACCCTGTTTACCAGTGTAAATGTAAAAAAAAAAAAAAAAAAACAGTACATACTTACATTCCGGTGTCTGTCCCCCGGCGCTGTGCTTTCCTGCACTGACTGAGCGCCGTCCGGAAAGCACAGCGGTGACGTCACCGCTGTGCTTCACGGCCGGCCGGCGCTCAGTCAGTGCGGGAAGCTTACGGCGAGGGGACAGACACCGGAATGTGAGTATGTACTGTTTGTTTTTTTTTACATTTACAATGGTAACCAGGGTAAACATCGGGTTACTAAGCGCGGCCCTGTGCTTAGTAACACGATGTTTACCCTGGTTACCAGTGAAGACATCGCTGAATTGGTGTCACACACACCGATCCAGCGATGTCAGCGGGTGATCCAGCGACGAAATAAGGTGCTGGCCTTCTAGCTCCGACCAACGATGTCACAGCAGGATCCTGATCGCTGCTGCGTGTCAAACACAACGATATCGCTATCCAGGACGCTGCAACGTCACGATATCGTTGTTAAGTCGCTCAGTGTGAAAGTACCTTAAGCCCCGAGGGTGGCTTGCACATTAATGACCGGGCCAATTTTTACAATTCTGACCACTGTCCCTTTATGAGGTTATAACTCTGGAACGCTTCAACGGATAGTGATAAAATTTATTTGATATTACCTGCGTTTATTTGTGAAAAAAAACGGAAATTTGGCAAAAATTTTGAAAATTTCGCAATTTTCCAACTTTGAATTTTTATGCCCTTAAATCACAGAGATATGTCACACAAATACTTAATAAGTAACATTTCCCACATGTTTACTCTACATCAGCACAATTTTGGAAAATTTTTTATTTTTTTTTCCGTTAGGGAGTTATAAGGGTTAAAAGTTGACCAGCAATTTCTCATTTTTACAACACCATTTTTTTTTTTAGGGACCACATCACATTTGAAGTCATTTTGAGGGGTCTATATGATAGGACATAACCAAGTGTGACACCATTCTAAAAACTGCACCCCTCAAGGTGCTCAAACCCACATTCAAGAAGTTTATTAACCCTTTAGGTGTTTCACAGGAATTTTTGGAATGTTTAAAAAAAATGAACATTTAATTATTTTTTCACAAAAAATGTACTTCAGCTCCAATTTGTTTTATTTTACCAAGGGTAACAGGAGAAAATGCACCCCAAAAGTTGTTGTAGAATTTGTCCTGAGTACGCAGATACCTCGTATGTGGGGGTAAACCACTGTTTGGGCGCATGGCAGAGCTCGGAAGGGAAGGAGCGCCATTTGACTTTTCAATGCAAAATTGACAGGAATTGAGATGGGACGCCATGTTGCGTTGGGGAGCCCCTGATGTG
Organism: Ranitomeya variabilis; assembly: GCF_051348905.1. Classification (NCBI taxonomy): domain Eukaryota; kingdom Metazoa; phylum Chordata; class Amphibia; order Anura; family Dendrobatidae; genus Ranitomeya; species Ranitomeya variabilis. The sequence continues at coordinate 248,771,337 of NC_135235.1, forward strand.
CCTAAACACAAGTGACACCATTTTGGAAAGTAGACCCCCTAAGGATCTTATCTAGATGTGTTGTGAGAGCTAAACATTGAAACCCCCCCACAAGTGACACTAGCCAGTCCAGATTAGAAAGTCCAGACCAGAAATCTATATAGTACTCGGTTACATAGAATCATCTGCCTAGAATGAGCAGGAACGCAGATGACCTTCACATATCAGTGTGGAACGCATGTTGGGCCGGCAAATGCGCTCCACCTGACGCGTGCGCAGTATCCACGAGTGTGGAGCAATACAGGACCCGTAATAGGGACATTCAGCCGCCACAGTGATTCTGCACAGAGCGATGGTTGTGGAGCGCAGGGAGGAGATAGGCGCTCCACCTGACACGTGCGCAGTATCCACGAAGGTGGAGCGATACAGGACCCCTATCAGGGACATCTAGTTGCCACAGCGACTCTGCGCAGAACGCTGGCTGTGGAACGCTGGGAGACATGCGCTCCATCCTGAGCAGGCGCACTAAATCACTGCACCGGCCCTATGAGAAAGGCTGTAGATTGGATTTCTGGCCCAAAAACAGGAAGCACACTTGCCGAATGCTCCGGCGGCCCTTTTTAAACTGAGGTAAAAGCATCGCGATTTATACTGATCATAAACCATCGAGACACATGGCATGAAATCGGACCTCCTGATGAGCCAGAGAGGCGAAACGCGTTGAGGCTATACAGACAGTAGGCGAACGGCACCTTACCTGACAATGAGTACCAATTTTCCTTGAATGTACCTACCTATGTGATATATTCCCTATGGAATACGGTAGAGGTTTATCGGCTACAGGCTGATTGTGCACACTGGAATTGGTTGGCATTAATTCATAATTAGCATTATGTCTGTTTGGGATATATGTACTGTATATATGTGATCTAGTTCGCAGAGAACCTATCAGAGTACTAGATTAGCCGTGATCCTATGGTTGACAACATTAATATATATTAATATATCTCACGGTATAGGTGGATGGTAAATGCAGTAATCCATGAGGAGGGATTTAATAACTTTTCTCACAAATTATCTATAGCAAGTGCGCAAAGTGAATTGCATCTCCGTCAAAAGCCTAAAGGTACCTTCACACTAAACGACTTTACAACGATAACGATAGCGATCCGTGAAGTTGCAGCGTCCTGGATAGCGATAACGTTGTGTTTGACACGCAGCAGCGATCTGGATCCTGCTGTGATATCGCTGGTCGTTGCTGAAAGTCCAGAACTTTATTTGGTCGTCAGATCGGCGTGTTTGACAGCAAAAGCAACGATGCCAGCAATGTTTTACAATGGTAACCAGGGTAAATATCGGGTTACTAAGCGCAGGGCCGCGCTTAGTAACCCGATATTTACTCTGGTTACCATTGTAAATGTTAAAAAAAAAAAAACAGTACATACTCACTTTCTGATGTCCATCAGGTCCCTGGCCGTCTGCTTCCCGCACTGACTGAGCGCCGGCCGGCCGTAAAGCACAGCACAGCGGTGACGTCACCGCTGTGCTCTGCTTTTACTTTACTTGTACCCCAAAAGTTGTTGTGCAATTTGTCCCGAGTACGCTGATACCCCATATATGGGGGAAACCACCGTTTGTGCGCATGGCAGAGCTCGGAAGGGAAGGAGCGCCAGTTGGAATGCAGACTTAGGCTGGAGTCACACTTGGCGTAAGACAATACGCCACGTATTATACGTCCGTACTACGGCCGTAATACGGAGAAATGTTCCCAAAATATTGATCCGTAGTCAGGGTGTGTCAGCGTATTTTGCGCATGGCATCCTCCGTATGTAATCCGTATGGCATCTGTACTGCGAGATTTTCGCGCAGGCTTGCAAAACCGACATCTAATGGATTTATGTGCTCAAATGTTAGGGAAAACATATATACAGTATATATATATATATATATATATATATATATATATATATATATATATATATATATATATATATATATATATATAAATAAAGGGTTAAATGGCGGAAAAAATTGGCGTGGGCTCCCGCGCAATTTTCTCCGCCAGAGTGGTAAAGCCAGTGACTGACGGCAGATATTAATAGCCAGGAGAGGGTCCATGGTTATTGGCCCCCCCGTGGCTAAAAACATCTGCCCCCAGCCACCCCAGAAAAGGCACATCTGGAAGATGCGCCTATTCTGGCACTTGGCCTCTCTCTTCCCACTCCCTGTAGCGGTGGGATATGGGGTAATGAAGGGTTAATGCCACCTTGCTATTGTAAGGTGACATTAAGCCAGATTAATAATGGAGAGGCGTCAATTATGACACCTATCCATTATTAATCCAATTGTTGGAAAGGGTTAAAAAACACACACACACGATTTAAAAGTATTTTAATGAAATAAACACAGCGGTTGTTGTAAAATTTATTGCTCTCGCAATCCATTTCCAGGCCCTCGCTTGGCAAAATAATAAACGCACAAGATACATACCTTCTGATGTCAGATCACGTCCCACGAAGTAATCCATCTGAAGGGGTTAACTAATATTACAGGCACGAGCTGCGATAAACCACTCGCTCGTGCCTGTAATCCCCGGGTGCTGAAAGGAAAGCTGGATCTGTACTTACATTGAGTCGCGGTGAGGCGCCCTCTGGTGGATGTTCTCATGAACTGCAGCCTGGGAACTTTTTCCCACGCTCCAGGTCATATGAGGGCATCCACCAGGGGGCGCATTACCGCGACTGAAGGAAATGTAGGTCAATGACCTACATTTCATTCATTCGCCGGGGGATTACAGACACGAGCACCGCTGCATTAGCAGGGCTCCTGCCTGTAATATTAGTTAACCCCTTCAGATGGATTACATCGTGGGACGTGATCTGACATCAGAAGGTATGTATATTGTGCGTTTATTATTTTGCCAAGCGAGGGTTTGCAAATGGATTGCGAGAACAATAAATTATTACAACAACCGCTGTGTTTATTTCATTAAAATCCTTTTTAATCATGTGTGTGTGTTTTTTAACCCTTTCCTACAATTGGATTAATAATGGATAGGTGACATAATTGACGCCTCTCCATTATTAATCTGGCTTAATGTCACCTTACAATAGCAAGGTGGTATTAACCCTTCATTACCCCATATCCCACCGCTACAGGGAGTGGGAAGAGAGTGGCCAAGTGCCAGAATAGGCGCATCTTCCAGATGTGCCTTTTCTGGGGTGGCTGGGGGCAGATGTTTTTAGCCACGGGGGGGGGGCCAATAACCATGGACCCTCTCCTGGCTATTAATATCTGCCCTCAGTCACTGGCTTTACCACTCTGGCGGAGAAAATTGCGCGGGAGCCCACGCCAATTTTTTCCGCCATTTAACCCTTTATTTTAGCAGCTACAGTGCACAAATTTTGCACATACACACTAGTAACATTAGTAGTGTGGAATATGCAAAAAAAAAATGGGGATATGAGATGGTTTACTGTATGTAAACCATGTCTCATATCCTGTCGGGTTTGTGAAGGAGAAGGAAAAAGCCGGCAATTGAATTACCGACTTTTCACTAACACCGCTGCGTATTTCTCGCAAGTCACACTGCAGGTCCGTGTGGAATCCGTATTTTTCTCGCCCCCATAGACTTTCATTGGCGTATTATTTGCGCAATACGCTGACAAACGCAGCATGCTGCGATTTTGTACGGCCGTAGAACGCCGTATAATACTGAACCGTAATATACGGCTAATAGGAGCAGCCCCATTGAGAATAATTGTGCCGTATGTAATGCGAGTTTTACGGACGTAGTTTCTGCGCTCTTACGTCCGTAAAACTCGCATGTGTGACCCCGGCCTTAGATGGATTGGTCTGCAGGCGTCACGTTGCATTTGCAGAGCCCCTGATGTACCTAAACAGTAGAAACCCCCCACAAGTGACCCCATATTGGAAACTAGACCCCAAGGAACTTATCTAGATGGGGGTTCAAAGTTCTCACAACACAAGTATTTCACTACAGCTTTTAACGCAGAGCCGTGAGAATAAAAAATCATTTTTTCCCACAAAATGTGAGGCAGTAAGACCAAAAAACAGCTATTCATGAATTTCTTGGGGGGGGGGGGGCAGGCCTTTATACCGGTCCACGTTTGGTAAAATGGATAAGGCAGTTTTATTCTTTGGGTCAGTACGATTACAGCGATACCTCATTTATATCATTTTTTTATGTTTTGCCGCTTTTATACGATAAAAACTATCTTATAGAAAAAATAATTATTTTTGCATCGCTTTATTCTGAGGACTATAACTGTTTAATTTTTCCGCTGATAATGCTGTATGGCGGCTAATTTTTTGCGGGACAAGATGATGTTTTCAGCGGTACCATGGTTATTTATATCTGTCTTTTTAGTCGCGTGCTATTCCACTTTTTGTTCGACGGTATGATAAAGCATTGTCTAGTGCCTTTTTTTGTTTTGTTTTTCACGGTGTTCACTGAAGGGGTTAACTAGTGGGACAGTTTTATAGGTCGGGTCATTATGGACACGGCAATACTAAATATGTGTACTTTTTTTTTTTATTTAGATAAAGAAATGTATTTATAGGAACAATTCTTTTTTTTCTTTATTTAGGAATTTTTTTTTTTTTTTTTAACACAACACAACTAAATATCTTTTTTTTTGCTTTACAACATTGTCCCAGGGGGAGCATCATGTTATAGCGTAAGATCGCTGATCTGACACTTTCCAGAGCACTGTGTCAGATCGTCGATCTGACAAGCAGGGCTCCTGGTTTACCAGCGCTTGCTCTGAGCAGGCGCTGTGAAGCCACCTCCCTGCAGGACCCGGATGCAGCCCCACGGCCATTTTGGATCCGGGGCCTGCAGGGAGAAGAAGGTAGGAGACCCTCGAAGCAACGCGATCCCATCGCGTTGCTCCGAGGGTCTCAGGGAAACACACAGGGAGCCACCTCCCTGCGCGATGCTTCCCTATACCGCCGGAACACTGCGATCATGTTTGATCTAAGTGTGCCGGGGGTTAATGTGCCGGGGGCGGTGCGTGACTGCTCCTGGCACATAGTGCTGGATGTCAGCCGCGATAGTCAGCTGACACTCGGCTGCGCTCCTCCCGTGAGCGCGGCCGATCGCATATGACGTACTATCCCGTCACTGGGAATTAAGTCCCAGGTCACCTTGACGGGATAGTACATCAAATGGGATTAAGGGGTTAAGGTTATGTGCCCACGTTGCAGAATAGAAGCAGAATTTTTTGCTTTAATTCTGCATACCCTTGGCAGGAAAAACGCATGCAGATTTAGATGCGTTTTAGATGTGTTTTTACCAGCGGTTTTTTAATACATGTCTATGAGTGCGGAATTGCAGCGATTCCGCAAAAATAATAAACATGCTGCGTTTTTTACCGAGATGCGATTCCGCCGCGGAAAAAAACGCAGCATGGGCACATCAATTGCGGAATGCATTAGAAATTAATGGGATGCTGTTTGTAAGCGTTTTTTAAGCGTTTCCACAGCGGAAAATAGCGGCAAAAACGCTTAAAAAAACGCAACGTGGGCACATAGCCCAACCGCCGTTCTATTCTCTTTAGTAATTTGCCGGATGCGTACGGACTAGTAAACAAGGGCTAATCAAATTGTATATATTGGGCAGCACGGTAGCTCAGTGGTTAGCACAGCAGCCTTGCAGCGCTGGAGTCCTGGGTTCTAATCCCACTTTGGACAACATCTGCAAGGAGTTTGTATGTTCTCCCCGAGTAATTTGCCGGATGTGTCCGGGTTCTCCGGTTTCCTCCCACATTCCAAAGACATACTGATAGGGAATTTAGATTGTGAGCCTCATCAGGGACAGTGATGATAATGTATATAAAGCGCTGCGGAATATGTTAGCGCTATATAAAAATAAAGTTTATATTTATTATATAGTCAAACGGCACTTGTTAACTTTCTGTCTACATGGACCATATGAAAGTCAGATAATCAAGTTGGAAAGAGGATGGCTATCAATAATGGCGCAGTCAGACGGCCATAATAATCAAACCGAGAAGACCACAATGCTCGGACTGGCAGTGGCTCTTCTGACTCCAGTGCGACAGCTGTATAAAAATATATGAAGACGCAGTCACATTTGGGTCGGGGGAGCCACCGGCCAGTCCATACATTGCAGTCCGATTTATACGGCCGTGTGCCCAAAAAGTGCAAGGACTCTCACCTGACCATAGATCCCTCCCAGATACAAAGATCATTAAACAACAAGACAATTAGGAGCTATATCAGTTACAGATTATATCAAACCAACAAGTCCTCAATCAGTAAGAACGCCCATAAGCAGGGGCCACCACTTCCTACTAGTTTAACAATACAACCTTAGGGTACCGTTACACAAAACGATTTACCAACGATCACGACCAGCGATACGACCTGGCCGTGATCGTTGGTAAGTCGTTGTGTGGTCGCTGGGGAGCTGTCACACAGACAGCTCTCCAGCGACCAACGATGCAGAAGTCCCCGGGTAACCAGGGTAAACATCGGGTTACTAAGCGCAGGGCCGCGCTTAGTAACCCGATGTTTACCCTGGTTACCATCGTAAATGTAAAAAAAAAAAAAAAACGTACATACTCACATTCCGGTGTCCGTCAGGTCCCTAGCCGTCTGCTTCCCGCACTGACTGAGTGCCGGCCGTAAAGTGAAAGCAGAGCACAGCGGTGACGTCACCGCTGTGCTCCGCTTTTACTTTCCGGCCGGCAGTCAGTCAGTGCGGGAAGCAGATGGCTAGGGACCTGACGGACATCGGAATGTGAGCATGTACAGTTTTTTTTTTTTTTACATTTACGATGGTAACCAGGGTAAACATCGGGTTACTAAGCGCGGCCCTGCGCTTAGTAACCCGATGTTTACCCTGGTTACAAGCGAACGCATCGCTGGATCGGTGTCACAAACACCGATCCAGCGATGACAGCGGGAGATCCAGCGACAAAATAAAGTTTCAAACGATCTGCTACGACGTACGATTCTCAGCGGGGTCCCTGATCGCTGCTGCGTGTCAGACACAGCGATATCGTATGGATATTGCTGGAACGTCACGGATCGTGCCGTCGTAGCGACAAAAGTGCTACTGTGAGACGGTACCCTTATTCTTCATGCACCATATTCAAATACAAGGCATAAGAAAAATCTCTGGAAGTTGACACAAAAATATTTTTTAAAAAGCTGCAATAGTTTATTCAAAACATGTTTAAAAAAAATGTTCAGGAATATGACAAATACCGGAAAAATAGAGGTTGAAAGAAGGATCACTACTAACATATATGGCACCCGATTTTCAAGAAGAAGCAGGGCGGCGAAACGCGCGCATCGGGGCGAGAGGTTTAGCTCCTAATACCAACACACTCAGCGACACTCAGCGGACTCTTATACTTACAGGTAATTATTTGCGGTATTTAAAAATCCCATTCATTTATCATATCAGCCATTTGTATCTCCTACTTTGCAGGACACAATCTGGTTTGATTTATAAATAGTAAGATGTATCTATTTGGACTGGACACCGCACCTTATAATATATGCATAGTTTAAACATTTGCATATAGATTTGTACTTCTAACGCTGGTATAGTTGTGTTTGGCTAGATTTTGGCATTAGATACATGCATTTTTCTCACTTTCAGAGTCACAGCACCACCTAATGGCCAATTGTGATATTAATGGCATTAATGTAAAAATTATATTATAAATAATATTTTTGGCACTACGCACTTTAACCCCTTCCCGACCCATGACGCCTATGTGGCGTCATGGAATGATCGCGTCCCTGCAGATCGGGTGAAGGGGTTAACTCCTATTTTACCCGATCTGCAGGGAGAGGGGGAGTGGTACTTCAGCCCAGGGGGGGTGGCTTCACCCCCCCGTGGCTACGATCGCTCTGATTGGCTGTTGAAAGTGAAACTGCCAATCAGAGCGATTTGTAATATTTCACCTAAAAAACTGGTGAAATATTACAATCCAGCCATGGCTGATGCTGCAATACCATCGGCCATGGCTGGAAAACCTGAAGTGACCCCCTCCCCCACCCCACCCCACCCCACCCCACCGATCGCCCCCCCAGTGCTCCGTTATGGGGTCCGGTCCCCTCCGTCCTGTGCTCCGCTCCCCCGTCCTCCTGCCCGCTCCCCCCCTGCTCCTATGTCACCCCCCGGTGCTCCGACGCCCCCCCGTGCCCCGATCTCCCCCCCTTATACTTACCGAGGCTCCCGGTGTCGGTCCGTCTCCTCGCTGGGCGCCGCCATCTTCCAAAATGGCGGGCGCATGCTCAGTGCGCCCGCCGAATCTGCCGGCCGGCAGATTCATTACAAGTACATTTTGATCGCTGTGGTAGGTTCTATCACAGCGATCAAAATAAAAAAATAATAAATAAACCCCGGCCCTTTATCACCCCCATAGGTAGGGACAATAATAAAATAAAGAAAATATTTTTTTTTCTTTTTCCACTAGGGTTAGGGTTAGAACTAGGGTTAGAACTAGGGGTAGGGTTAGGGGTAGGGTTACGGGTAGGGTTAGGGGTAGGGTTATGGCATGTGCACACAGAGCGGATCGGCCGCGGATCCGCAGCGGATCGGCCGCGGATCGGCCGCGGATTGGCAGCGGATCGGCCGCGGATCCGCAGCGGATTGGCCGCTGCGAATTCGAAGCAGTTTTCCATCAGGTTTACAGTACCATGTACACCTAAGGAAAACCAAATCCGCTGTGCCCATGGTGCGGAAAATTCCGTGCAGAAACGCTGCATTGTATTTTCCGCAGCATGTCAATTCTTTGTGCGGATTCCGCAGCGTTTTACACCTGTTCCTCAATAGGAATCCGCAGGTGAAATCCGCACAAAAAAACACTGGAAATCTGCTGTAAATCCGCAGGCAAAACGCAGTGCCTTTTACCTGCAGATTTTTCAAAAATCGTGCGGAAAAATCTCACACGAATCCGCAACGTGGGCACATAGCCTTAGGGTTAGGGTTGGAATTAGAGTTAGGGTTGGAATTAGGGCTAGGGTTTGAAATAGGGTTAAGATTAGGCTTGTGGTTAGGGTTACGGATAGGGTTAGGGGTGTGTTGGGGTTACAGTTGTGGTTAGGGTTGGGATTAGGGTTACGGTTGGGATTAGGGTTAGGATTAGGGTTGGAATTAGGGTTACGGGTGTGTTGCGGTTAGGGTTGTGGTTAGGGGTGTGTTGGGGTCAGGGTTGTGATTAGGGTTATGGCTACAGTTGGGATTAGGATTAGGGGTGTGTTGGGGTTAGTGTTGAAGTTAGAATTGAGGGGTTTCCACTGTTTAGGCACATCAGGGGTCTCCAAACGCAACATGGCGCCACCATTGATTCCAGCCAATCTTGCGTTCAAAAAGTCAAATGGTGCTCCCGCCCTTCCAAGCCCCAACGTGCGCCCAAACTGGTTTACCCTCACATTTGGGGTACCAGCGTACTCAGGACAAACTGGGCAACAACTGTTGGGGTCCAATTTCTCCTGTTACCCTTGCAAAAATAAAAAATTACTTGCTAAAACATAATTTTTGAGGAAAGAACAATTATTTTTTATTTTCACGGCTCTGCGTTATAAACTTCTGTGAAGCACTTGGGGGTTGAAAGTGCTCACCACACATCTAGATAAGTTCCTTCGGGGGTCTAGTTTCCAAAATGGGGTCACTTGTGGGGTGTTTCTACTGTTTAGGCACATCAGGGGCTCTGCAAATGCAATGTGACGCCCGCAGACCATTCCATCAAAGTCGGCATTTCAAATGTCACTACTTCCCTTCCGAGCCCTGACGTGTGCCCAAACAGTGGTTTACCCCCACATATGGGGTATCAGCGTACTCACAACAAACTGGGCAACAAATATTGGGGTCCAAATTCTCCTGTTACCCTTGTGAAAATAAAAAATTGCTTGCTAAAACATCTTTTTTGAGGAAAGAAAAATGATTTTTTATTTTCACGGCTCTGCGTTGTAAACTTCTGTGAAGCACTTGGGGGTTGAACGTGCTCACCACACATCTAGATAAGTTCCTTGGGGGGTCTAGTTTCCAAAATGGGGTCACTTGTGGGGGGTTTCTACTGTTTAGGCATATCAGGGGCTCTGCAAACGTAACATGATGCCCGCAGACCATTCCATCAAAGTCTGCATTCCAAAACGTCACTACTTCCCTTCCGAGCCCCGGCATGTGCCCAAACAGTGGTTTACCCCCACGTATGGGGTATCAGCGTACTCAGGAGAAACTGGACAACAACTTTTGGGGTCCAATTTCTCCTGTTACTCTTGCAAAAATAAAAAATTCTGGGCTAAAAAAAATATTTTTGAGGAAAGGAAACACATTTATCATTTTCACGGCTCTGCGTTATAAACTTCTGTGAAGCACTTGGGGGTTCAAAGTGCTCACCACACATCTAGATAAGTTCCCTTGGGGGTCTAGTTTCCAAAATGGAGTCACTTGTGGGGAGTTCCTACTGTTTAGGCACATCAGGGACTCTGCAAACGCAACCTGATGCCCGCAGAGCATTCCATCAAAGTCTGCATTTCAAAACGTCACTACTTCCCTTCCGAACCCCGACGTGTGCCAAAACAGTGGTTTACCCCCACATATGGGGTATCAGCGTACTCAGGAGAAACTGGACAACAACTTTTGGGGCCCAATTTCTCCTGTTACCCTTGGGAAAATAAAAAATTGTGGGCTAAAAAAATCATTTTTGAGAAAAGAAAAATTATTTTTTATTTTCATGGCTCTGCGTTATAAACTTCTGTGAAGCACTTGGGGGTTCAAAGTGCTCACCACACATCTAGATTAGTTCCTTGGGAGGTCTAGTTTCCAAAATGGGGTCACTTGTGCGGGAGCTCCAATGTTTAGGCACACAGGGGCTCTCCAAACGCGACATGGTGTCCGCTAATGATTGGAGCTAATTTTCCATTCAAAAAGCCAAATGGCGTGCCTTCCCTTCCGAGCCCTGCCATGCGCCCAAACAGTGGTTTACCCCCACATATGGGGGATCATCGTACTCAGGACAAACTGGACAACAACATTTGGGGTCCAATTTCTCCTATTACCCTTGGGAAAATAAAAAATTCTGGGCTAAAAATCATTTTTGAGGAAAGAAAAATTATTTTTTTATTTTCACGGCTCTGCGTTATAAACTTCTGTGAAGCACCTGGGGGTTATAAGTGCTCACAGTGCATCTAGATAAGTTCCTTGGGGGGTCTAGTTTCCAAAATGGGGTCACTTGTAGGGGAGCTCCAATGTTTAGGCACACAGGGGCTCTCCAAACGCGACATGGTGTCCGCTAACGATTGGAGCTAATTTTCCATTCAAAAAGTCAAATGGCACGCCTCCCCTTTCCGAGCCTTGCCGTGCACCCAAACAGTGGTTTACCCCCACATATGAGGTATCGGCATACTCAGGAGAAATTGCCCAACAAATTTTAGGATCCATTTTATCCTGTTGCCCATGTGAAAATGAAAGAATTGAGGCTAAAAGAAATTTTGTGTGAAAAAAAAGTACTTTTTCATTTTTGCGGATCAATTTGTGAAGCACCTGGGGGTTTAAAGTGCTCACTATGCCTCTAGATGAGTTCCTTGGGGGGTCTAGTTTCCAAAATGGGGTCACTTGTGGAGGAGCTCCAATGTTTAGGCACACAGGGGCTTTCCAAACGCGACATGGTGTCCGCTAACGATGGAGATAATTTTTCATTCAAAAAGTCAAATGGCGCTCCTTCCCTTCCGAGCCTTACCATGTGCCCAAACAGTGGTTTACCCCACATGTGAGGTATTGGTGTACTCAGGAGAAATTTCCCAACAAAATTTAGGATCCATTTATCCTGTTGCCCATGTGAAAATGAAAAAATTGAGGCTAAAATAATTTTTTTGTGAAAAAAAAGTACTTTTTAATTTTTACGGATCAATTTGTGAAGCACCTGGGGGTTTAAAGTGCTCACTATGCTTCTAGATAAGTTCCTTGGGGGGTCTAGTTTCCAAAATGTGGTCACTTGTGGGGGAGCTCCAATGTTTAGGCACACGGGGGCTCTCCAAACGCGACATGGTGTCCGCTAAAGATTGGAGCCAATATTTCATTCAAAAAGTCAAATGGCGCTCCTTCCCTTCCGAGCCCTGCCGTGCGCCCAAACAGTGGTTTACCCCCACATATGAGGTATCAGCGTACTCAGGACAAATTGGACAACAACGTCCGTGGTCCAGTTTCTCCTTTTACCCTTGGGAAAATAAAAAATTGTTGCTAAAAGATCATTTTTGTGACTAAAAAGTTAAATGTTCATTTTTTCCTTCCATGTTGCTTCTGCTGCTGTGAAACACCTGAAGGGTTAATAAACTTCTTGAATGTGGTTTTGAGCACCTTGAGGGGTGCAGTTTTTAGAATGGTGTCACTTTTGGGTATTTTCAGCCATATAGAACCCTCAAACTGACTTCAAATGTGAGGTGGTCCCTAAAAAAAATGGTTTTGTAAATTTTGTTGTAAAAATGAGAAATCACTGGTCAAATTTTAACCCTTATAACTTCCTAGCAAAAAAAAAATTTGTTTCCAAAATTGTGCTGATGTAAAGTAGACATGTGGGAAATGTTATTTATTAACTATTTTGTGTCACATAACTCTCTGGTTTAACAGAATAAAAATTCAAAATGTGAAAATTGCTAAATTTTCAAAATTTTTGCCAAATTTCCGTTTTTTTCACAAATAAACTCAGAAATTATCGACCTAAATTTACCACTAACATGAAGCCCAATATGTCACGAAAAAACAATCTCAGAATCGCTAGGATCCGTTGAAGCGTTCCTGAGTTATTACCTCATAAAGGGACACTGGTCAGAATTGCAAAAAACGGCAAGGTCATGAAGGGGTTAACCCCTTCATGACCCAGCCTATTTTGGCCTTAATGGCCTTGCCGTTTTTTGCAATTCTGACCAGTGTCCCTTTATGAGGTAATAACTCGGGAACGCTTCAACGGATCGTAGCGATTCTGAGATTGTTTTTTCGTGACATATTGGGCTTCATGTTAGTGGTAAATTTAGGTCGATAATTTCTGCGTTTATTTGTGAAAAAAATGGAAATTTGGCGAAAATTTTGAAAATTTTGCAATTTTCACATTTTGAATTTTTATTCTGTTAAACCAGAGAGTTATGTGACACAAAATAGTTAATAAATAACATTTCCCACATGTCTACTTTACATCAGCACAATTTTGGAAACAACATTTTTTTTTTGCTAGGAAGTTATAAGGGTTAAAATTTGACCAGTGATTTCTCATTTTTACAACAAAATTTACAAAACCATTTTTTTTAGGGACCACCTCACATTTGAAGTCAATTTGAGGGTTCTATATGGCTGAAAATACCCAAAAGTGACACCATTCTAAAAACTGCACCCCTCAAGGTGCTCAAAACCACATTCAAGAAGTTTATTAACCCTTCAGGTGTTTCACAGCAGCAGAAGCAACATGGAAGGAAAAAATGAACATTTAACCTTTTAGTCACAAAAATGATCTTTTAGCAACAATTTTTTTATTTTCCCAAGGGTAAAAGGAGAAACTGGACCACGGACGTTGTTGTCCAATTTGTTCTGAGTACGCTGATACCTCATATGTGGGGGTAAACCACTGTTTGGGCGCACGGCAGAACTCGGAAGGGAAGGAGCTCCATTTGACTTTTTGAATGAAAAATTGGCTCCAATCTTTAGCGGACACCATGTCGCGTTTGGAGAGCCCCCGTGTGCCTAAACATTGGAGCTCCCCCACAAGTGACCCCATTTTGGAAACTAGACACCCCAAGGAACTTATCTACACTCACCGGCCACTTTATTAGGTACACCATGCTAGTAACGGGTTGGACCCCCTTTTGCCTTCAGAACTGCCTCAATTCTTCGTGGCATAGATTCAACAAGGTGCTGGAAGCATTCCTCAGAGATTTTGGTCCATATTGACATGATGGCATCACACAGTTGCCGCAGATTTGTCGGCTGCACATCCCAAAGATGCTCCATACAAGGCAGGATGGATCCATGCTTTCATGTTGTTTACGCCAAATTCTGACCCTACCATCCGAATGTCGCAGCAGAAATCGAGACTCATCAGACCAAGCAACGTTTTTCCAATCTTCTACTGTCCAATTTCGATGAGCTTGTACAAATTGTAGCCTCAGTTTCCTGTTCTTAGCTGAAAGGAGTGGTACCCGGTGTGGTCTTCTGCTGCTGTAGCCCATCTGTCTCAAAGTTCGACGCACTGTGCGTTCAGAGATGCTCTTAGGCCTACCTTGGTTGTAACGGGTGGCGATTTGAGTCACTGTTGCCTTTCTATCAGCTCGAACCAGTCTGCCCATTCTCCTCTGACCTCTGGCATCAACAAGGCATTTCCGCCCACAGAACTGCCGCTCACTGGATTTTTTTTCTTTTTCGGACCATTCTCTGTAAACCCTAGAGATGGTTGTGCGTGAAAATCCCAGTAGATCAGCAGTTTCTGAAATACTCAGACCAGCCCTTCTGGCACCAACAACCATGCCACGTTCAAAGGCACTCAAATCACCTTTCTTCCCCATACTGATGCTCGGTTTGAACTGCAGGAGATTGTCTTGACCATGTCTACATGCCTAAATGCACTGAGTTGCCGCCATGTGATTGGCTGATTAGAAATTAAGTGTTAACAAGAAGTTGGACAGGTGTAACTAATAAAGTGGCCGGTGAGTGTAGATGCATAGTGAGCACTTTAAACCCCCAGGTGCTTCAAAAATTGATCCGTAAAAATGAAAAAGTACTTTTTTTTCACAAAAAAATTATTTTAGCCTCAATTTTTTAATTTTCACATGGGCAACAGGATAAAATGGATCCTAAAATTTGTTGGGCAATTTCTCCTGAGTACACTGATACCTCACATGTGGGGGTAAACCACTGTTTGGGCACATGGTAAGTCTCGGAAGGGAAGGAGCGCCATTTGACTTTTTGAATGAAAAATTATCTCCATCGTTAGCGGACACCATGTCGCGTTTGGAGAGCCCCTGTGTGACTAAACATTGGAGCTTCCCCACAAGTGACCTCATTTTGGAAAGGAGACCCCCCAAGGAACTTATCTAGATGCATAGTGAGCACTTTAAACCAACAAGTGCTTCACAGAAGTTTATAACGCAGAGCCGTGAAAATAAAAAATAATTTTTCTTTCCTCAAAAATGATTTTTAGCCCAGAATTTTTTATTTTCCCAAGGGTAACAGGAGAAATTGGACCCCAAATGTTGTTGTCCAGTTTGTCCTGAGTACGATGATACCCCATATGTGGGGGTAAACCACTGTTTGGGCGCACGGCAGGGCTTGGAAGGGAAGGCACGCCATTTGGCTTTTTGAATGGAAAATTAGCTCCAATCATTAGCGGACACCATGTCGCGTTTGGAGAGCCCCTGTGTGCCTAAACATTGGAGCTTCCCCATAAGTGACCCCATTTTGGAAACTAGACCTCCCAAGGAACTAATCTAGATGTGTGGTGAGCACTTTGAACCCCCAAGTGCTTCACAGAAGTTTATAACGCAGAGCCATGAAAATAAAAAATAATTTTTCTTTTCTCAAAATTTTTTTTTTAGCCCTGAATTTTTTATTTTCCCAAGGGTAACAGGGGAAATTTGACCCCAACAGTTGTTGTCCAGTTTCTCCTGAGTACGCCGATACCCCATATGTGGGGGTAAACCACTGCTTGGGCACACGTCGGGGTTCGGAAGGGAAGTAGTGACGTTTTGAAATGCAGACTTTGATGGAATGCTCTGCGGGCATCATGTTGCGTTTGCAGAGCCCCTGATGTGCCTAAACAGTAGAAACTCCCCACAAGTGACCCCATTTTGGAAACTAAACCCCCAAGGGAACTTATCTAGATGTGTGGTGAGCACTTTGAACCCCCAAGTGCTTCACAGAAGTTTATAACGCAGAGCCGTGAAAATAAAAAATCATTTTTCTTTCCTCAAAAATAATTTTTTAGCCCGCAATTTTTTATTTTCCCAAGGGTTACAGGAGAAATTGGACCCCAAAAGTTGTTGATCAGTTTCTCCTGAGTACGCTGGTACCCCATATGTGGGGGTAAAGCACTGTTTGGGCACACGTCGGGGCTCGGAAGGGAGAGAGCACCATTTTACTTTTTCAACGCAAGATTGGCTGGAATCAATGGTGGCGCCGTGTCGCGTTTGGAGACCCCCTGATGTGCCTAAAAAGTGGAAACCCCTCAATTCTAACTCCAACACTAACCCCAACACACCCCTAACTCTAATCACAACCCTAACCACAACCCTAACCCCAACACACCCCTAACCCTAGTCTTACCCCTAATTCCAACTCTAAGGCTATGTGCTCACGTTGCGGATTTGTGTGGATTTTTCCGCAGTTTTTGAAAAATCTGCAGGTAAAACGCACTGCGCTTTACCTGCGGATTTACCGCGGATTTCCAGTGTTTTTTGTGTGGATTTCACTTGCGGATTCCTATTATGGAGCAGGTGTAAAACGGTGCGGAATTGCACAAAGAATTGACATGCTGCGGAAAATACAACGCAGCGTTTCCGCGCTGTATTTTCCGCACCATGGGCACAGCGGATTTGGTTTTCCATAGGTTTACGTGGTACTGTAAACGTGATGGAAAACTGATACGAATCCGCAGCGACCAATCCGCTGCGGATCCGCAGCCAAATCCGCACCGTGTGCACATAGCCTAATTCTAACCCTAAGTGCAACCCTAACCCTAAGTGCAACCCTAGCCCTAAGTGCAACCCTAGCCCTAAGTGCAACCCTAGCCCTAAGTGCAACCCTAGCCCTAAGTGCAACCCTAAGTGCAACCCTAGCCCTAAGTGCAACCCTAAGTGCAACCCTAGCCCTAAGTGCAACCCTAAGTGCAACCCTAGCCCTAAGTGCAACCCTAAGTGCAACCCTAGCCCTAAGTGCAACCCTAAGTGCAACCCTAGCCCTAAGTGCAACCCTAAGTGCAACCCTAGCCCTAAGTGCAACCCTAAGTGCAACCCTAAGTGCAACCCTACCCCTAACCCTACCCCTAACCGTACCCCTAACCCTACCCCTAATGGAAAAACAAAAATAATTATATTTTCTGTATTTTATTATTGTCCCTACCTATGGGGGTGATAAAGGGGGTGATTTATTTACTATTTTTTTTATTTTGATCGCTGTGATAGAACTTATCACAGCGACCAAAATGTGCAGGAACGAATCTGCCGGCTGGCAGATTCGGCGGGCGCACTGCGCATGCGCCCGCCATTTTCCAAGATGGCGGCGCCCATGAAGCAGACGGCCGGACACCGGGAGGGACATCGGAGCTATGTAAGTATGGGGGGGTGGGACCGGAACACGGGGGGGGGGGGGGGGGGAATCGGAGGACCTGGGGAGCGGACAGGAGGACCGGGGGAGCCGACAGGAAGGAGGAGGGGAGCGGAACGGAGATCGGGGCAAAAAGGACGACTGGGGGGGCGATCGGTGGGGTGGGGTGGGGGCAGATCGGGGTCTCCAGCCATGGCAGATGCTATTGCAGCATCGGCCATGGCTGGATTGTAATATTTCACCATTTTCATAGGTGAAATATTACAAATCGCTCTGATTGGCAGTTTCACTTTCAACAGCCAATCAGAGCGATCGTAGCCACGGGGGGGTGAAGCCACCCCCCCTGGGCTGAAGTACCACTCCCCCTGTCTCTGCAGATCGGGTAAAATGGGAGTTAACCCCTTCACCCGATCTGCAGGGACGCGATCATTCTGTGACACAGCATATGCGTCACAGGTCGGATTGGCACCGACTTTCATGACGCATACGCTGTGTCACAGGTCGGGAAGGGGTTAATCAATATTTCGATATGAATATTTAAAATGTATTTTATTAATATAATTTGCCATTCATCAATTGATTGCCATTTGGGGTCATGCTCTGATATTTAAAATTGTGTGCCATATATGTTAGTAGTGATCCTTCTTTCAACCTCTATTTTTCCGGCATTTGTCATATTCCTGAACATTTTTTAATCATGTTTTGAATAAATTAATAAACCATTGCAGCTTTTTAAAAATATTTGTGTGTCAACTTCCAGAGATTTTTCTTGCGCCTTGTGTTTGAATATGGAGCATGAAGACTAAGGTTGTACAGTTACAGATTATGTAAGAACCTTAAGCAAGAAACAACTGGATGCTACCAGAATATTCAGTCCACACGATACACACCGCCATGTACGAGACGGAAAATGAATTTCAAATGAAGAGCGATAAAACCGATGTAGATAATACTCTGTTTACACATAAGTGGCTAATTTATAAACAATGGGAAAAAAAAGTTCTAAGAGTGATCCCAGCACAAAACGAGAAGAAAAAAATAAAATACAATTACTGGTATATACTGAAGGTTAAAACAATCCAATCATTTACTGGGTCCCCATGCTGCAAGTAATTACCGTAAATAGATGACCGAGAAGTGACCCAATGATATACAGTTGTGCTGAAAGTTTACACACCCCGGCAGAATTTCCGCTTTCTTGGCCTTTTTTCAGAGAATATGAATGATAATACCAAAACTTTTCATTCACTCATGATTAGTGGTTGGGTGAAGCCATTTATTGTCAGACTACTGTGTTTTCTCTTTTCAAAAAATAATGACAACCCAAAACATCCAAATGACCCTGATCAAAAGTTCACATCCCCCATTTCTTAGTACCGTGTATTGCCCCCTCTAACATCAATGACAGCTTGAAGTATTTTGTGGTAGTTGTGGATAAGGTTCTTTATTTTCTCAGATGGTAAAGCTGCCCACTCTTCGTGGCAAAAAGCCTCCAGTTCCTGTAAATTCTTGGGCTGTCTAGCATGAACTGCACGCTTGAGATCTCCCCAGAGTGGCTCAATGATACTGAGGTCAGGAGACTGAGATGGCAAATCAGGGACCTCAAGGGTCATCGTGTCCGACCCCCTGCTCAATGCAGGATTCACTAAACCATCTCAGACGGATGTCCAGTCTCTGAAGGCTTCCATTGAAGGAGAACTCACCACCTTTCGTGGAAGAGTGCTCCACACATTTATCACCCTCACTGTCAAAAAGATTTTTCTTATATTTAATCTGTATCTTCTCCCCTTCAGTTTCATTCCATTGCTTCTCGTGTTTCCATGTGCATGAGGATAAGGATGATCCCTCTACACTGTGATAGCCCTTCAGATATACACACGTGGTCAAAATTGTTGGTACCCCTCATTTAATGACAGAAAAACCCACAATGGTCGCAGAAATAACTTGAAGATGGTCTTAGAACATTTACCTTTAACATGCTTGTCTATAATTTTCTTTCTACTCTCCTGAGACAAGTCTTTCCTTCGCTTCCTCTGGTCCATATTCAGTGTGATACACACCATGTCACCAAACAGCACAGTGAGTATCTGTAGCACTATATACCGGCCACTCACTGATTCCAGGATTGTAGACACCGGTGATGCTAGGTAGTGGGCACACCGCAATTTAACATGTCCTTTCTGTTACATTATTTTCAGGGATACCATCATTTCTTTTTTTCATTTTTTTTTTAAATTCTGTGGAAGAATGGTTGAGAAGCAACATCTGACTTTCATTTGTTCATTTTCCAAGATTTTTTATTATTACTTTTGTCAGATTCAAGTTATTTCTGTGACCATTGTGGGTTTTTCTGTCATTAAATGAGGGGTACCACCAATTTTGACCGTGCATGTAGACAGCTATTAAGTCTCCTCTTTGCCTTCTTTTTTGAAAGCTAAATATTCCCAGATTCTTTAACCGTTCCTCGTAGGACATAATTTGCGGTCCACTCACCATCCTGGTAGCTCTTAAAATGTGTTGCCCAGAACTGGACACAGTATTCCAGATGAGGCCTGACCAAGGAGTAGTAGAGCGGGATAATTACTTCAAGTGATCTAGACTCTATGCTTCTCTTAATACATCCCAGAACTGCATTTGCCTTTTTGCTGCTGCATCACACTGTTAACTCATGTGCAGTCTGCGATCTATTAGTATACACAAGTCTTTTTCACACGTGCTGTTGCTTAGTTCTATTCCTTCCATTCTATAGATGTAATTTTTATTTTTCTTGCCCAGATGTAGAATCTTGCATTTCGCTCTATTAACCCCTTAAGCCCCGAGGGTGGTTTGCACGTTAATGACCGGGCCAATTTTTACAATTCTGACCACTGTCCCTTTATGAGGTTATAACTCTGGAACGCTTCAACGGATCTTGGCGATTCGGACATTGTTTTCTCGTGAGATATTCTACTTCATGCTATTGGTAAAATTTATTCGATATAACTTGCGTTTATTTGTGAAAAAAAAACGGAAATTTGGCGAAAATTATGAAAATTTCACAATTTTCCAACTTTGAATTTTTATGCCCTTAAATCACAGAGATGTGTCACGCAAAATACTTAATAAATAACATTTTCCACATGTCTACTTTACATCAGCACAATTTTGGAACTCAAATTTTTTTTTGTTAGGGAGTTATAAGGGTTAAAAGTTGACCAGAAATGTCTCATTTTTACAACACCATTTTTTTTTTTTTAGGGACCACATCTCATTTGAAGTTATTTTGAGGGGTCTATATGATAGAAAATACCCAAGTGTGACACCATTCTAAAAACTGCACCCCTCAAGGTGCTCAAAACCACATTCAAGAAGTTTATTAACCCTTCAGGTGTTTCACAGGAATTTTTGGAATGTTTAAATAAAAATGAACATTTAACTTTTTTTCACACAAAATTTACTTCAGCTCCAATTTGTTTTATTTTACCTAGGGTAACAGGAGAAAATGGACCTCAAAAGTTGTTGTACAATTTGTCCTGAGTACGCCGATACCCCATATGTGGGGGTAAACCACTGTTTGGGCGCATGGTAGAGCTCAGAAGGAAAGGAGCGCCATTTGACTTTTCAATGCAAAATTGACTGGAATTTATATGGGAAGCCATGTTGCGTTTGGAGAGCCCCTGATGTGCCTAAACATTGAAACCCCCCACAAGTGACACCATTTTGGAAAGTAGACCCCCTAAGGAACTTATCTAGATGTGTGGTGAGCACTTTGACCCACCAAGTGCTTCACAGAAGTTTATAATGCAGAGCCGTAAAAATAAAAAATCATTTTTTCACAGAAGTGATCTTTTCGCCCCAATTTTTTATTTTCCCAAGGGTAAGAGAAGAAATTAGACCACAAAAGTTGTTGTGCAATTTGTCCTGAGTACAACGATACCCCATATGTGGGGGTAAACCACTGTTTGGGCGCATAGCAGAGCTCGGAAGGGAAGGAGCGCCATTTCACTTTTCAATGCAAAATTGACTGGAATTGAGATGGGACACCATGTCGCGTTTGGAGAGCCCCTGATGTGCCTAAACATTAAAACCCCCTCAAGTGGCACCATTTTGGAAAGTAGACCCCCTAAGGAACTTATCTAGATGGGTTTTGAGAGCTTTGAACCCCCAAGTGTTTCACTACAGTTTATAACGCAGAGCCATGAAAATAAAAATTCTTTTTTTTTCTTTCAGAAAAATGATTTTTTTTAGCTCCCAGTTTTGTATTTTTACAAGGGTAACAGGATAAATTGGACCCCAAAAGTTGTTGTCCATTTTGTCCTGAGTACGCTGATACCCCATATGTGGGGGGAACCACTGTTTGGGCACATGGCAGAGCTCGGAAGGGAAGGAGCGCCATTTGGAATGCAGACTTAGATTGATTGGTCTGCAGGCGTCACGTTGCATTTGCAGAGCCCCTGATGTACCCAAGCAGTGCAAACCCCCCACAAGTGACTCCATATTGGAAACTAGACCTCCCAAGGAACTTATCTAGATGTGTTGTGAGAACTTTGAACCCCAAAGTGTTTCACTACAGTTTATAACGCAGAGCCGTGAAAATAAAAACTCTTTTTTTTTTTTTTCACAAAAATGATTTTTAGCCCCCCCAATTTTTATTTTCCCAAGGATAACAAGGGAACTTGGACCCCAAAAGTTGTTGTCCAATTGGTCCCGAGTACGCTGATGCCCCATATGTTGGGGTAAACCCCTGTTTGGGCGCACGGGAGAGCTCGGAAGGGAAGGAGCACGGTTTCACTTTTACAACGCAGAATTGTCTGGAATTGAGATCGGACGCCATGTCGCGTTTGGAGAGCCCCTGATGTGCCTGAACAGTGGAAACTCCCCAATTCTACCTGAAACTCTAATCCAAACACACCCCTAACCCTAATCCCATCTGTAACCCTAACCACACCCCTAACCCTGACATACCCCTAATTCTAATCCCAACCGTAAATGTAATCCAAACCCTAACCCTAACTTTAGCCCCAACCCTAACTTTAGCCCCAACCCTATCCCTAACTTTAGCCCCAACCCTAGCCGCAACCCTAACCCTAGCCATAACCCTAGCCCTAACCCTAGCCCTAATGGGAAAATGGAAATAAATACATTTTTTTTATTTTATTATTTTTCCCTAACTAAGGGGGTGATGAAGGGGGGTTTGATTTACTTTTATAGCGTTTTTTATATCGGATTTTTATGATTGGCAGCTGTCACACTCTAAAAGACGCTTTTTATAGCAAAAAAGTTTTTGCGTCTCCACATTTTGAGACCTATAATTTTTCCGTATTTTGGTCCACAGAGTCATGTGAGGTCTTGTTTTTTGCGGGACGAGTTGACGTTTTTATTGGTAACATGTTCGGGCACCGGAGATTTTTTGATCGCTTTTTATTCCGATTTTTGTGAGGCAGAATGACCAAAAACCAGCTATTCATGAATTTCTTTTGGGGGAGGCGTTTATACCGTTCCACGTTTGGTAAAATTGATAAAGCAGTTTTATTCGTCGGGTCAGTACGATTACAGCGATACCTCATTTATATCATTTTTTATGTTTCGGCTCTTTTATACGATAAAAGCTATTTTATAGAAAAAAATAATTATTTCGGCATCGCTTTATTCTGAGGACTATAACTTTTATTTTTTCTTTGATGACGCTGTATGGCGGCTCGTTTTTTGCGGGACAAGATGACGTTTTCAGCGGTACCATGGTTATTTATATCCGTCTTTTTGATCGCGTGTTATTCCACTTTTTGTTCGGCGGTATGATAATAAAGCGTTGTTTTTTTGGTTCTTTTTTTTTTTTTTCGTATGGCGTTCACTGAAGGGGTTAACTAGTGGGACAGTTTTATAGGTTGGGTCGTTACGGACGCGGCGATACTAAATATGTGTACTTTTATTGTTTGGGTTTTTTTTAGATAAAGAAATGTATTTATGGGAATATTATTTTTGTTTCTTCTTTATTTAGGATTTTTTTTTTTTTTTACACATGTGAAAATTTTTTTTTTTTACTCTGTCCCAGGGGGGGGACATCACAGATCGCCGATCTGATAGAGTGCTATGCAAACTATCAGATCGGCGATCATACTTTCATCGGAGCAGCCTGCTCCGACCCGGAAGTACTCCCTGCAGGACCCGGATGCAGCCCCGCAGCCATTTTGGATCCGGGGCCTGCAGGGAGGAGACGCTCGGTACAAGGTGAGTCATGTTTGATCGCGGTGTGCCGGGGGTTAATGTGCCGGGGGCGGTCCGTGACCGCTCCTGGCACATAGTGCCGGATGTCAGCTGCGATAGGCAGCTGACACCCGTCCGCGATCGGCCGCGCTCCCCCCGTGAGCGCGGCCGATCGCTATGACGTACTATCCCGTCGGTGGGAATTAAGGCCCACCCCACCTCGACGGGATAGTACGTCATATGGGATTAAGGGGTTAATTACCGTTCTATTAGACGTTGCCCATTGTTCAAGCTTCTCTAGATCCTTCTGAATCCTTTCTCTCTCTTCTCTAGTATTAGCTATCCCTCCAAGCTTTGCATCGTCTGCAAATTTGGTAAGTTTGCCTTCAGTTCCCTTATCTAGATCATTTATTAAAATGTTGAACAACACTGGGGCCAGGACAGAGCATTGTGGTACGCCACTTGATACACTCTTCCAATTGGATGTGCAACCTTGGTTCAGATTCATCCATTTATTAGATTGTGCTTTTGTTTTGGCTACAACACACTCAGCCATTACCAGGCTATGACTCCAGCTATGGCCTGGCTACCTCTTGAGCCCTATAAGTGGAGCCATATTAGTCGTCACCTATAAACTACCTTCCTACAAAGGAAGATAGGAAATCTGTAATTTTGTTGGTATATTCAGTAAAAATATATAACTTTTACAATGAGTTTTTGAAAAGACATGTCAATGATGATGATTGGATGCAGACATAAGTTAAGGTACCGTCTCACAGTGGCACTTTGGTCGCTAAGAGGGCACGATCCGTGACGCTCCAGCGTCGCTCCATTATCGCTCCAGCGTCGTAGACTGCGGTCACACTTCGCAATGCACGGCGCAGGAGCGATAATTTCATGACGTATTTGCAATGTAGAAGTCGTACGGGACAGTCGTACGGGCATGTCATATCGTGCACACCTTTGTTACACGATGCGATCATGCCGCCACAGCGGGACACTTGACGACGAAAGAAAGTTTCAAACGATCTGCTACGACGATTCTCAGCGGGGTCCCTGATCGCAGTAGCGTGACAGACACAGCGAGATCGTAAGTATATCGCTGGAACGTCACAGATCGTGCCGTCGTAGCGACCAAAGTGCCACTGTGAGACGGTACCCTTACCCTTAGAAGTGTTACTTTTAAGAGACAATATGATGTCTCTGTACAGTAATATAGTAAAAAAAGTGACACATTAGAAGAAACCATGTACCAACATATGCTTTGTTAGACACGTGAAGTTTTCTCCATCCTCAGTAATTTTCTACATTACAATCTGCAGCCAAAAAAATAAAATTGCAAATTATACACATATCTTGAAAGCCCTCTAATTCACAAAATAGCCTTATGAACAAAGAAAGTTCCAATAGCTTGCCTCTAACTTAGTGTCAGACATCATAAGATTATAATTGAACATTTACTGGCGTTCTTCAGTACAAATACACAGAAAAGCTTTAGTGCTTCAATGCACACATATCAATGGCAGGAATGCTACTATATATACTCGCCTAAAGGAAGCGTCAATCAAATGTACCAGCAGCCGCACTAATATTAGCCATCACCAATGTGCACCATTGATTAGTATGTGGGAGGCCATGGCCCGAGATTACCAGGTTTACTTCTGCCTTTATAATACAAGTTGACTAACAAGATAATGGCCTGAGATGAAGTAATTTGTTATCATCAAACACCAGAGAAGGTTTTGGCAGCTATTTCAGTCCCTCTATCAACATCAAGGAGTGGTGCAAGATACACTCAGCCGACATCAGGGGCACACTGGTTAGCCATTAACACTTAGGGAATGAGAAATGCAGGTTCACATGCCCAGAGAAGACCAGACGACTTCTGGCAGCCAAGACACAAGGTCTTCCATCTAAATGGAAGACAAAAACACGAATGGCCAAAAATGGTGGAAGGAATGAATCTGAGCTGCACATATGTCAAGAGAATGTGACTTTTCCCAGGGAACAGAGTTCTGCAAATGCTTTTATAAATGTCCCAATTCACTGGAAAGGAGTCAAGGACTTGACGATCCCAAGGACCTAGTATGTAACAATCTACCTTCACCTAAAAATCATGAGGAGTGACTATGGATCAACTACCTCTTAGAGAAAGTCAGTCATATCCACAGGTATACAGAATAATGTGTTGGATGCAGGAGACAAACACGTTACATTTAAATGATCTCTCCGTGTAAGAGAACCCTTAGATTATGTGCGCACGTTCAGTATTTGCTTACAGTAATTTCTGCAAGGTTTCTGCATCTCTTGGCAGGAAAAACAAGCACGTTTTTGGTGTGTTTTTGTACAGCACTGATGGCTTTTTTGAGCTAATAAAGATATTTAAAAAAAAAAGTTTTGTGATGTCATTTCTTGGTTCAACACCACTTTTTTCATGCTGATGCAGTAGTAGGGCTTGGTGTCAGCAGCTGTCATTGACACCTAGCTGTAGGGTTGGTGATGAAAAGAGGTCAGCCCAACACCCTAATTACTAAGCCGTTAAGTAAACACATACATTGTCACCAGCCTATGGAGGAGCGTTAAAGGGAACCTGTCACCCCGTTTTTTCCATATGAGAATAAAAATACCGTTAAATAGGGCCTGAGCTGTGCGTTACAATAGTGTATTTTGTGTACCCTGATTCCCCGGGCAGCAGAGCGCTCCATCTGCGCACGCGCGGCGTCAGGAAGATGGCCGACCCCACCGATCACCAGGAGAATAGCGCAGACCGCGCTCTTTTTCCTCACCTGTGCAGTGGATTCGGCAGTTGGGCATGCGCAAACCACTACGCCACCAACGGAAAAATAAGCAAGATCTGGGGGAAGAAACAGCGATGTCACCACGCCCATTTGACCAGACCAGCCTGATTGACAGGCGAAAACGGCGACTTTGGTAACGTATTTCGGCAGCATAGGTGGGGAATCAGGGTACACAAAATACACTATTGTAACGCACAGCTCAGGCCCTATTTAACGGTATTTTTATCTCATATGGAAAAAACGGGGTGACAGGTTCCCTTTAACAGAACGAACTTACATAGGCTGTAACCAGACAGCAACTGTTAGTTTTAAAGAAAAAAAATGTGTGGACTCCCGAGTAATTTTAATAATCAGCAGAGGGAAAGCCGACGTCTGAGGTTAATATTCTGGGAAGAAGCCATTAGCTATAAAGGTTCCCAGGCTATTAATATCAGATCACAGCCGTTTGCTTAGACTTTACTGGCTAGTTTACAGGGGAACCCCAAAAACCTGACATAGGGTCCCTCTATAAAATCTAAGCAACAAAGGCTAGGCAGACAGCTGCGGGCTGATATTAATAGCCTAGGAAGGGGCCATGGATATTGGTCCCTCCAAGACTAAAAACCATCAGCTCTCAGGTGCCCCAGAAAAGGCACATATATAAGATGCTCCAATTCTGGCACTAAGCCGCGCTCTTCCCACTTGCCCTGTAGCGGTGGTAAGTGGGGTTCATATTTATGGGGTTGATGTCACCTTTGTATTGTCTGGTGACATCAAAGCCCACAGGTTAGTAATGAAGAGGGGTCAATAAGACATCTATCCATTAGTAACTCCATAGTGATATTGTATAAAAACGCAGACACCCATAATAAAGTCCTGTATTTGAAATAATGACACAGGCTCCTTTAATAATCTTTATTAAACCATACTTATCCAACGCCTAATCCTCTAAAGCCATTGCCTCCTGCAACAAAAATAAAATAATACCTCCTGTCAGTGTATCGCCGGCGGACTGGTAGAGCGGTCACATCTCCTGATGTGACTGTTCTACACGTGACATCTGCCAGCATGATCTCGCAAGCGCTGAGACCGACAGTACCGTTTAAGCGGGTGCACACAGCCTTAAAGAAGCCTCAGGATGATCTAGGACCTTTAAAGGGGTTTTCCAGTTTTAAAAAAACCTTTTGACCCCAGCTGCAGTTTGTTAAAAAAAAATAAATAAAACACAAACAAACTTTACTCACCTTCTGTGGATCCACTGGTGAGTCTCTACTGCTACTCCATGTGTTTGATACTGTTTGCAGTGCTGATGTCAAGTCGACAGCGCTGCAGTCAGTCAGTGAGGTCTGCGGCCCGTGCTGTACTGTTGACAAGACTTCAGCGCTGCAGTCAGTCAGTGAGGTCTGCAGCCCGTGTTGTCATTTCGGCAGATCCACTGAGCTGTTATCGACTGCACTGCAGACAACAACAGACAGCATGAGAAGTGGCAGAGTCTCAGAGCTGGACCCAAGGAAGGGGAGTAAAGAACAGTTTGCTTTATTTTTATTTATTTTTTTTTAAATCATCTGCAGCCCAGGAAGAGGGGTTTCCAAAAACCAAGAAACCACTTTAAATAGTAAAAAAAAAAAAAATATATATATAATGACAATTGGGAATTTATATTGTATAATGAGGGTTAAAGTAACAAGAGAAGTGCACAGAAAATTGTACTATACAGTTATAGATATTCTCTTTATACATCACATTCAGGGCTACCACCCAGATTACAGCACTGCACACTATATTCCAGCTCGTTACTGACAGAGGATTTACAGCTTGCGGAGGACGACTACTGATACAGTAAAAAGGTAGAAGTTGAGTATAATGACAGCACTCATGGTGCACACAATAGCAGGTCAGCACACTCATATGGTGCACTTATCTTACAGCTTCATTCTGTAAGTGGCAGCTCAGAGCTCACACCAGTATACAAGCTGGACGAGTGCCACCTGATTTTGTAACAGAAAGCACTGACCAATGTTATTCAATGGGGCAGTGCTGAGGCACATTTTTTTTTCTTTTTTAACTGAAAGTATCTGTCAGTGGAAAAAAAAATTGCAGCATGCTTTGAAATCGGATGTCACACACCTATTAACGTCTATAGGTGCTTGGAGAACATTGGACTGCACTCAGATGACATCCGAGTGCAGCCCGACATCCGCAGACTCATCGAATGGAAAAGAGAAATTTAGTTGTCCATCTTCTCCTTAGTGTGCTACAAACAATTCACTCATCATAGAGAATCGGATCACACTTTGTTGACACTTGAATCAAACTCTGACCAGAGTGTAATTTCCATAATCTATGGCCGTTTAAAGGGACTCTGTCACCCCCTCCAGCCGTTATAAACTAAAAGAGCCACCTTGTGCAGCAGTAATGCTGCATTCTAACAAGGTGGCTCTTTTAGTTTGTGGTGCAGTTATAGCCAAAATAAAGCGTTTTATAATTTCGCCAAAATACTTCTCTTTAGCCCTGGAGACAGGTCTTAACCCCTCTGCTGCAACTGCCACACTTCAGTCACTCAAATCTTCTTCAGCGCCGGGCGCCGCCCCCTCCGCCCTGTTTTCCACTCAAATCCGGCACCTGCGCCGTTTAGTACTGGCTGGGGCAGACACAGTGAGCTCTGGCCGTCTGACCTCACATGCAGTCTTGCAGACTGCGCCTGTGCGGCCACCCAGCTTGTCAATCCCAGCCCCGCAGTGTTATGCATTATGCACAGTGCGGGGCTGGGATTCACAAGCTGGGTGGCCGCACAGGCGCAGTCTGCAAGACTGCATGTGAGGTCAGATGGCCAGAGCTCACTGCGCCTGCCCCAGCCAGTACTAAACAGCGCAGGCGCCGGATTTGAGTGGAAAACAGCGCGGAGGGGGCAGCGCCCGGCGCCGAAGAAGATTTGAGTGACTGAAGTGTGGCGTGTGCAGCAGAGGGGTTAAGACCTGCCTCCAGGGCTAAAGAGAGGTATTTTGGCGAAATTATAAAACGCTTTATTTTGGCTATAACTGCACCACAAACTAAAAGAGCCACTGTCACGATATGGTATGAAATATCATATAAGTAGTTTCTCTTGCTAAAAAAGCCCCCCCTTCCCTTTCACTCAGCCAAGAGCTGCCTTGCCAATGTACATGGGGGAAGAGCGTTTTATTGCCTAAAGGAATTTTTACGACCAGGTTAGAATCTTCCTCCAGCAAGAACTGGATTCTAAGTCTCTAGAACACATGGAAGTTCTTTGTTTTGTTTTTGTAAGATATTACGCAAACTGTTTACGTTAAGAACACGAAAATATATATTCTTAATCGCCCTCGGTGGATCTACCCATCCCTCGAAACACGGGCTTCTAACTCCATCTAGTAAAGAAGTAGGGATTTCTCTGTAAATATGTATCCCAGATAGGACATATTTGATCCCATTAGAATGCCCACGTTAATCCGAGATGAATGCTGGTTTTGTTAGGACTATGACATGTTCGGTAGAGGAATTACAAGTCTTAGAAAATTTTGCTTACACTTAGTCAGATGGAAAAGGTAGGAGGGTCTGGGATAGCCAGCCCTTTTTGGTGATGTCACCAAGCTGAGCTATAACTGTTTTGGCCGGACTCCAGCAGTCAGTCTGTTGCTGGAAGAACATGGGAGTCTGATCTGAAGAGCTGTACCTCATGCATTGGGATTTTTGGGAGCTCCGCCCACCAGCATGGTGTTTGCCTGATATGAACTGAGAACATGTGAGTTGTACCTTTTCTCATTTAATCCTTTTATTTTCATAATTACTTTGTACATATTTGCAATTGTCTCATTTGTAACATCTTTGTAAAATATACCTTTTATAAACACTGCCTGAAAATCATTTATGGGGTATAATATTTAATATACCAGATTCGTTCTTCCTGTTCTAAAACGTACCCTAAGTCTCTGAAGGGAATTACGCTACTGTTTTGGGTTAGCTTCGGACCCGTTTAATCGAAGCTGGTGGCACTACCGTGTGCAGGCCTTTGGGTGACATTGCAGCGACTGCGGCATTGATAATTATTGTTCCTGCCTGAGTGGGAGTTCATCGCGTCGCTGCAGCGTGCCCAATAGCCAGTACATAGCAGGCAGCCTTTCTGGCGACCAATTACCCTAGGTGCAGTACCTAATCTGACCTGACAGAAAGGGGGGCGCCAGAGAGCTGCAAGGTTTAAGTGGAACTGTAAGCGGGATATACACAAATCCCTGCAGTTCATGGTATATGGAAGAGCAGTGGGATACCTAGAATAAGCCCCTGCTGTAAACTAAGAGGTCAATAGCCTTGTGGTTTTTTTTTTAATCACATTGTGGCAGTGGAGGGATAACTAAGATAAGCCCCCTGCACATGTGATAGCCGTCTGTTGGTCTAAAGTCACCCCAATCCGTGACATATTGGTGGCAGTGGTCAGGAATCCCTGGGGATTTTGTGACAAACTGCTGGCAGAGGCTAAGGGATTGTGACAGCCACCTTGTTAGAATGCAGCATTACTGCTGCACAAGTGGCTTTTTTAGTTTATAACGGCTGGAGGGGGTGACAGAGTCCCTTTAACCATAACCAAAAGGTCAGTAAATAGCGGACCCTTTATTTTACTATGTGCTGAACCTACAAATACTGACCACTATACAGACTATGGAAAACACAACCCATCAATACTCACAGATGTGGTGTCACAAGTAACCTTGGTGGCTGCTGCGAAGGTTTCATTCTATAAAAGTGAGGTGTAAAAAAACCAAGTAAAATATTAATCAAACACATTCAACATTGTTCTAAAGAAATTTCTGAAATTTCCACAAATCTTCATTAATAAAAAGTACTAAAGCGTTTAAACTAAGACAATTATTATTTAGCATTTACAAGATCTCAGTTATCGCTCACTGACTAATAACATTCTGTAAACTGTCTATGGATCTGTGTACAGCTTCTTCTTGTACTGTTTTAGTATGGGGGTGTCCTATGCAGGAGTCGTCCAGTAAAGTGTTAGAAGAGGCATTTCCCATCTCCAAGATCCTGTCCGAATAGGTCGTAGGTGTAATAATAATAATAATAATAATAATATTAGAAAATACCTCCAATTAGAAATATAATATAGCTTATATACAGTAAGCTATGTCGCTTGCTCCACCATGTGCAGGGCACTGCAGAAGCTTAGGTATTGATGATTGCGACCACTAACAACTATCTAATTGTCACTACATGTGTGGTCGTAACCATGGATAAACATGCTACTGCAATGTCCTGCTCATGGGGTAAACAACATAGCCAATCAGAAGAACTATACTACATTTCTAATTGGAGGTATTTGCTATTATTACACCTACTACATATTCTGATAGGATCTTAGAGATGGCAATACCCTTTTAAGTTATTATCTATCCAGGGCAGAGCTATGGAGTCGGTTACCCAAACCTCTGACTCCAACTCCTCAATTTTCATGACGGACTCCACAGCACTGCCTCACGATTGATCATGTACATAAAATGCAGCACAGATTCATCTCAACCAAAAGCCGAGATCCTGAGATCAGAAATAGAACACACATTTAAGACATTTTAGAACTTTCCCAAATTATTATGAAAACATTTACAGCACAATTTATAAATCTGGTGCTTAGACTTACTCTTCCCACTTGCCCTGTGGCGGTGGCAAGTGGAGTAATAGGGTTGGTAATAGCCTTGTGTATCAGTTGACCTCCAGCCCAGAGGTTAGTAATGGATAAGACACCGCCATTACTAACCCCATAAGTTTGTAAATAGACACACAGCAAGAAGAAAGTCCTAATTTGAAATAAAATCAACACTGCTTCACTTATTAAAAACTAAAAAAACAAAATTATACTCACCATACGCCTATTCCATCGAAGCCCCTGTCCCCTGTACAAAAATAAAAACAACCATATCACTCACCTGTCTGAAGTCCCACACCGTAATTCATCTCTACCACATCTTGTTTACAACCTGAACGGTGGCATGATGTGACAGTCTACGCTGAAAGCCATGAGACAATGAGGTTAAGCGAGCGCTGCTTCGGTGACATCACAGAGGTTATCGCCGATCACTGAAGGTGCGTTCCACTGTCAGCGGCCCGATGAACTACGGTGACCTCAATGAGATCACCAAGAGCAGTGTGAACTGTGGTGGATCATTTTCAGCCATGTATGCCTATTTGAAGCAAGCAGCTAGATGCAGTTGATGACGTCTTGCTGCCCACCTCCAATAGGCACATATGACCGAAAATGATGCACGATAGTTCACACAATGACTCCATCTGCATCATTATTGTCAGTGGCCCTGTCAGTGAATTAGCCCGAATCTCGTTTTCTGGGGTTTTGGACATAAGTCCTGATGGAGTCGTTGACCATAGGAGAAAACACAATGTGAACTCAGTCTAAGGCTGGAGTCATTGGAGTGTATAAATTTAAAAAAAAAAAAAAAAAAAAAAAAGAGTTGGTGCGATTTTCATCCAGGAGAGTGGGACGATTTTTTCTCACGTGTCATCCGTGTGCTGCACGTGCACAATCTGGTTTTTTTACTAAGCTGTTATCAATCATTTATACAACCATTTACACTTTCCTATGTTAGGCTATGTTCACACGTTGCGTTTTTGCTGTTTTTTTAATAAAAATTTTAAGTTGCGTTTTACAGCAAAGTCTATGAGATTTCAGAACTCTCATGTACACACATTGGTTTATTTTCCTGTCTAATTTGGAAAAGTGCTGCATTTTTGCAAACTGCAGAATGTCACTTCAGCGATTTTTTTCAGCATATTTGCAGCATTTTTTCACCCAAAAGAAACAGTGGGTAAGTGCAAAACGCAGCAAAAAATGCAGTTATCAGTTTTTGCTGCACTATTGGTGCAAAAATCTAAGGAAGTTAAATCATGCTTTATTTTGGGCCACTAAACCTTATCAACATGCCAAGAGACAATAAAAATGTGGCAAAACCTGCTTTCTTTGTAAGCAGCTTCTTTATTGCCATGAGAGCAGGCTTTGCCTGCGGAGAAAAACGCAACATGTGAACATCGCCTTAGAATATATCATAAATATCGGATGTCAGTCTGATACTCCATATTGATCTGATTTTTATCTCGCACCCATCTAATTTCAGAGTGAAATCGCAGCATGCCGAATATCAGATCCGCCTATCACCACGGCCTCATTGGATAACACTGGTCGGAGATCTATCCTTTTTTTTTTTTTTTTATTGGAACGCACTTGTCCAACTTTCATGGTCGTGTGAGCGAGGCCTAACAGGGATGGGGTCTTCACGATTTTACACATTGCAGCAATGGCATGGTTGCGTAGGTGCTGGTCCCCCAATAAAAATAACATCTTTGTTGTAGAGGTCCAATGTGCCAGTCATGGGAAATCTAGCATAGCAGCCATATGCAAATCAGGCTGGAGGTGCACTGGGGGAGGGTCACTGCATGTGGAAGAGTATTACTCCAGCCAAGGGGCAATGGGGGTGGGGGGATATTACTCCAGACGAGGGGTGAATAACAGTTTACTGCAGCTGAGGGGCGACGGAGGGGGGGGTATTACTCCAGCCGAGGGGCGACAGGGGGGCTATTACTCCAGCCGAGGGGCGACAGGGGGGCTATTACTCCAGCCGAGGGGCGACAGGGGGGGCTATTACTCCAGCCGAGGGGCGACAGGGGGGGCTATTACTCCAGCCGAGGGGCGACAGGGGGGGCTATTACTCCAGCCGATGGGAGACAGGGGGGGCTATTACTCCAGCCAAGGGGGCGACAGGGGGGCTATTACTCCAGCCGAGGGGGCGACAGGGGGGCTATTACTCCAGCCGAGGGGGCGACAGGGGGGCTATTACTCCAGCCGAGGGGCGACAGGGGGGCTATTACTCCAGCCGAGGGACGACAGGGGGGCTATTACTCCAGCCGAGGGGCGACAGGGGGGCTACTACTCCAGCCGAGGGGCGACAGGGGGGCTACTACTCCAGCCGAGGGGCGACAGGGGGGCTACTACTCCAGCCGAGGGGGCGACAGGGGGGGGCTATTACTCCAGCCGAGGGGGCGACAGGGGAGGCTATTACTCCAGCCGAGGGGCGACAGGGGGGCTATTACTCCAGCCGAGGGGCGACAGGGGGGCTATTACTCCAGCCGAGGGGCGACAGGGGGGGCTATTACTCCAGCCGATGGGAGACAGGGGGCTATTACTCCAGCCAAGGGGGCGACAGGGGGGCTATTACTCCAGCCGAGGGGGCGACAGGGGGGCTATTACTCCAGCCGAGGGGGCGACAGGGGAGGCTATTACTCCAGCCGATGGGCGACAGGGGAGGCTATTACTCCAGCCGAGGGGCGACAGGGGGGCTATTACTCCAGCCGAGGGGCGACAGGGGGGCTATTACTCCAGCCGAGGGGCGACAGGGGGGCTATTACTCCAGCCGAGGGGCGACAGGGGGGCTATTACTCCAGCCGAGGGGCGACAGGGGGGCTATTACTCCAGCCGAGGGGGCGACAGGGGGGCTACTACTCCAGCCGAGGGGGCGACAGGGGAGGCTATTACTCCAGCCGAGGGGGCGACAGGGGGGCTATTACTCCAGCCGAGGGGCGACAGGGGGGCTATTACTCCAGCCGAGGGGGCGACAGGGGAGGCTATTACTCCAGCCGAGGGGCGACAGGGGGGCTATTACTCCAGCCGAGGGGCGACAAGGGGGCTATTACTCCAGCCGAGGGTGACAGGATGGGATAATACTGTAGCAGTGATAACACAGGCAGAAGGGGCCCTGTGATTGAATAGTTGGGCCATTTGAGGTCCAGCAGCTCCTCACACTGCACAATCCCACCTGCTGTAGGTGGAGGGAGCTCCTTGTGTCCCGGGTGCAGCACACTGATGATCTCTGTGGATGATGAGGGTATATTAGTCCAGTTGTAGGATGACCGGCTGGGATAATACCGGGGTACAGTAACGACCTCGGGGTGTACGGGCTCTTTCCGCCATCTTTCATCTATATATAAAAGCGGTTACTACATTACACTGGATATTATTGGGCCTTTCCTTAGCTGTGGTATAAGGTAGGACCACAAGTCCCAGCTTTACCTGCCATGTCCACTCTGTACTTACCGGAGGCTCGTGGAGCCGCCGTGCTGCACCGACTGTGAGAGCGGGGCGCCAGCTGCGCTAATAACGTCCCATCAGGAGCGGCGGCGGCGGCTGCGCGGGAGACAGTCCGCGGTGTGAGGCGAAAACTGGCGGGAGATCAGCAGCGTGTGAGGGGAGGAACGGAGGCCGTCTGCGACCACGAAGGTCAGAGAGTGCCAGGTAATGGCGAGTAATGCGTGGGAATGGTTAATGGGTGCTACTGGCGAGAAATGTGAGGTAATAATGAGTAATGTGAGGTATTGGCGAATGAGATGATGTAATGTGAGGTAGAGACAAGTAACGGGGCAATTGCTAGTAAGGTGAGGGAGCGATGTGGGTAATGGCGAGTGGCAGTTAATGGGTAGTAGTGACGAGTTACTGGGTGATGGGGAGTAATGTGAGGTATTGAGTAATGGGGGTAATAAGTAATGTGAGGTAGTGGCGGTTAATGGGGCGTAATGGCGAGTGATGTCGGTAATGGTTAGTGGTGGTTAATGGGTAGTAGTGGCGAGTAATGTAAGGTAATGGCAAGTGACGTAAGGTAGTGCCGAGTAACATGGGGTGATGGCGAGTAGCGTGAGGTACTGCCGAGTAATGTGAGGTACTGGCGAGTAGCGTGAGGTACTGGCGAGTAGCGTGAGGTACTAGCGAGTAGCGTGAGGTAGTGGCGAGTAATGTGAGGTAGTGACAAGTAATGTGAGGTAATGGCGAGTAGCGTGAGGTAGTGACGAGTAGCGTGAGGTAATGGCGAGTAGCGTGAGGTAGTGACGAGTAGCGTGAGGTAATGGCGAGTAGCGTGAGGTAATGGTGAGTAATGTGAGGTTTTGACGAGTAATGTGAGGTACTGGCGAGAGGTAGTGACGAGTAATGTGAGGTAATGGCGAGTAGCGTGAGGTAATGGCGAGTAACGTGAGGTAGTGACGAGTAATGTGAGGTAGTGACGAGTAACGTGGGGTAATGGCAAGTATCGTGAGGTAGTGACGAGTAATGTGAGGTACTGGCGAGTAACCTGAGGTAGTGACGAGTAGCGTGAGGTGAGGTAGTGACGAGTAGCGTGAGGTAGTGACGAGTAACGTGAGCTAGTGACGAGTAACTTGGGTAATGGCGAGTAGCATGAGGTAATGGTGAGTAATGTGAGGTAATGGCGAGTAACGGGGTAATGGCGAGTAACGTGAGTTAGTGACGAGTAACTTGGGTAATGACGAGTAGCATGAGGTAGCGATGAGTAACGTGGGGTAATGGTAAGTAATGTGAGGTAGTGACGAGTAACTTGGGTAATGGCGAGTAGCATGAGGTAATGATGAGTAACGTGGGGTAATGGCGAGTAGCGTGAGGTAGTCACGAGTAACGTGGGGTAATGGCGAGTAGCGTGAGGTAGTGACGAGTAACGTGAGATAGTGACGAGTAACTTGGGTAAAGGCGAGTAGTGTGAGGTAGTGATGAGTAACGTGAGGTAGTGACGAGTAATGTGAGGTAATGGCGAGTAACGAGGTAATGGCGAGTAACGTGTGGTAATGGCGAGTAGCGTGAGGTAGTGACGAGTAACGTGGGGTGATGGTGAGTAGCGTGAGGTAGTGACGAGTAATGTGGGATAATGGTGAGTAGCGTGAGGTAGTGACGAGCAACGTGGGGTAATGGCGAGTAACGTGAGGTAGTGACGAGTAACTTGGGTAATGGCGAGTAGCGTGAGGTAATGGCGAGTAACGTGAGGTAGTGACGAGTAATGTGAGGTACTGGCGAGTAGCGTGAGGTAGTGACGAGTAATGTGAGGTAATGGCGAGTAGCGTGAGGTAATGGCGAGTAACGTGAGGTAGTGACGAGTAATGTGAGGTACTGGCGAGTGGCGTGAGGTAGTGACGAGTAACGTGGGGTAATGGTGAGTAATGTGAGGTAGTGACGAGTAAAGTGGGGTGATGGCGAGTAGCGTGAGGTAGTGACGAGTAATGTGAGGTAATGGCGAGTAGCGTGAGGTATTGGTCAGTAATGTGAGGTAGTGATGAGTAATGTGAGGTACTGGCGAGTATCGTGAGGTAGTGACGAGTAATGTGAGGTAAAGGCAAGTAGCGTGAGGTAATGGCGAGTAGCGTGAGGTAGTGGCGAGTAATGTGAGGTAGTGACGAGTAATGTGAGGTAGTGACGAGTAATGTGAGGTACTGGCGAGTAATGTGAGGTACTGGCGAGTAATGTGAGGTACTGGCGAGTAGTGTGAGGTAGTGACGAGTAACGTGGGGTAATGGCGAGTATCGTGAGGTAGTGACGAGTAATGTGAGGTATTGGCGAGTAGCGTGAGGTAGTGACGAGTAACGTGGGGTGATGGTGAGTAACGTGGGGTAATGGCGAGTAACGTGAGCTAGTGACGAGTAACTTGGGTAATGGCGAGTAGCATGAGGTAATGGTGAGTAATGTGAGGTACTGGCGAGTAGCGTGAGGTAATGGCGAGTAACGTGAGGTAGTGATGAGTAACGTGGGGTAATGGCGAGTAGCGTGAGGTAGTGACGAGTAACGTGGGGTAATGGCGAGTAGCGTGGGGGTGAGTAGCGTGAGGTAGTGACGAGTAACGTGAGGTAGTGATGAGTAACTTGGGTAAAGGCGAGTAGCGTGAGGTAGTGATGAGTAACGTGAGGTAGTGACGAGTAATGTGAGGTAGTGATGAGTAACGTGGGGGTAATGGCGAGTAGCGTGATGTTCTATGTAACACGACTGTGGAGGTGAAGTCGGTGTCCATTTTTGTGGAGTCACTTATTTTCCAGGCTTATTTGCCCCGTCCGATGCTAATAATACCAGCCCTCAGCTGTCCCAGAAATGGCACTTAGCCCCGCCTCTTCTGGTGCAGTCGCATCGGAGTAATGGGATTAGGGGTTGGTTTCACATTTGCGGTTGTGTCTGCAGCGTTTCGGATGTATACATCCGCATGCGTCTTGCTTTCCTATCTTTTATATTGTAGACGCAGGTGCATGCGTTAGCCCGCTTTTGCTTATGCATGCGTTTTTTGGAGGTGCGCGGCTGATGCACCATGTTAGAATTTTTGTGGCTGCAAATTTTCGTCGCCATACGCATGCGGACGCTTACGTAACGAATGTGTCAAATTAACGCATTACAGTCTATGGGAACGCATGCGTACGCAAGTTCTTGCGTTTGCGTACGCATGCGTTCTTCTGAGTAAACATGTCTAGGAACTTGAAGACACAAAAGAGCACAGTGAGGTCAAAAATACTCTGTTGTAAAAAAAAAAATAAATAAATAAATATCACAGTAATCAGCAAGTGCTAGTCAAAAGATGTAAAGAAAACAGGGTATTTAGTTGATACGTTTTTTTGCAAAAAAATGTATACTAAGCTGCTCCACCAAATCGTCAAGGTATACCCTTATAGAGCAGTCCTAACTAATGTATAGAATCCCTATCTGATGTATTTAAAACCTGATCATCTGTATAGTACCTGTATAAGCAGGGTTCAGAGAAGGACTATCCATGTGGACATGCAGGATGGAACAGCTTAAATGCAAATGACCCACAGAGGAGTGGTGGACTCCCCAGTCTTGTAGAAACAAGAGAACAATTATAGAACCAGAAACACATGGGCCACTTGCACATTGAACAAGTCTGTAGGAACCTGTTCACACCACCAGAAAACTTGAAGACACAAAAGAGCACAGTGAGGTCAAAAATACTCTGTTGTAAAAAAAATAAATAAATAAATATCACAGTAATCAGCAAGTGCTAGTCAAAAGATGTAAAGAAAACAGGGTATTTAGTTGATACGTTTTTTTGCAAAAAAATGTATACTAAGCTGCTCCACCAAATCGTCAAGGTATACCCTTATAGAGCAGTCCTAACTAATGTATAGAATCCCTATCTGATGTATTTAAAACCTGATCATCTGTATAGTACCTGTATAAGCAGGGTTCAGAGAAGGACTATCCATGTGGACATGCAGGATGGAACAGCTTAAATGCAAATGACCCACAGAGGAGTGGTGGACTCCCCAGTCTTGTAGAAACAAGAGAACAATTATAGAACCAGAAACACATGGGCCACTTGCACATTGAACAAGTCTGTAGGAACCTGTTCACACCACCAGAAAACTTGAAGACACAAAAGAGCACAGTGAGGTCAAAAATACTCTGTTGTAAAAAAAAAAAATAAATAAATAAATATCACAGTAATCAGCAAGTGCTAGTCAAAAGATGTAAAGAAAACAGGGTATTTAGTTGATACGTTTTTTTGCAAAAAAATGTATACTAAGCTGCTCCACCAAATCGTCAAGGTATACCCTTATAGAGCAGTCCTAACTAATGTATAGAATCCCTATCTGATGTATTTAAAACCTGATCATCTGTATAGTACCTGTATAAGCAGGGTTCAGAGAAGGACTATCCATGTGGACATGCAGGATGGAACAGCTTAAATGCAAATGACCCACAGAGGAGTGGTGGACTCCCCAGTCTTGTAGAAACAAGAGAACAATTATAGAACCAGAAACACATGGGCCACTTGCACATTGAACAAGTCTGTAGGAACCTGTTCACACCACCAGAAAACTTGAAGACACAAAAGAGCACAGTGAGGTCAAAAATACTCTGTTGTAAAAAAAAAAAAAATAAATAAATATCACAGTAATCAGCAAGTGCTAGTCAAAAGATGTAAAGAAAACAGGGTATTTAGTTGATACGTTATTTGCAAAAAAATGTATACTAAGCTGCTCCACCAAATCGTCAAGGTATACCCTTATAGAGCAGTCCTAACTAATGTATAGAATCCCTATCTGATGTATTTAAAACCTGATCATCTGTATAGTACCTGTATAAGCAGGGTTCAGAGAAGGACTATCCATGTGGACATGCAGGATGGAACAGCTTAAATGCAAATGACCCACAGAGGAGTGGTGGACTCCCCAGTCTTGTAGAAACAAGAGAACAATTATAGAACCAGAAACACATGGGCCACTTGCACATTTTCTGGTGGTGTGAACAGGTTCCTACAGACTTGTTCAATGTGCAAGTGGCCCATGTGTTCCATGTCTAGGAACTTGTTTGAAGCCACGCCCCAAACAAAGGTTATAAATAGTGTTGAGCGATACCGTCCGATACTTGAAAGTATCGGTATCGGATAGTATCGGCCGATACCCGAAAAGTATCGGATATCGCTGATACCGATACCCGATACCAATACAAGTCAATGGGACACCAAGTATCGGAAGGTATCCTGATGGTTCCCAGGGTCTGAAGGAGAGGAAACTCTCCTTCAGGCCCTGGGATCCATATTAATGTGTAAAATAAAGAATTAAAATAAAAAATATTGATATACTCACCTCTCCGGAGGCCCCTGCACCTCACCGCTGTTAACCGGCAGCCTAGGAATTTAGGACCTGAGAATGACGTCGCGGCTTGTGATTGGTCGCGTGGCGGTCACATGAGCGGCACGCGACCAATCAGAAGCCGTGGCGTCATGGAAGGCCCTAAACGCGCTCATTTTAAGCAAAGAAGGCTGCCGGTTAACAGCGGTGAGGTGCAGGGGCCTCCGGAGAGGTGAGTATATCAATATTTTTTATTTTAATTCTTTATTTTACACATTAATATGGATCCGATACCGATTCCCGATACCACAAAAGTATCGGAACTCGGTATCGGAATTCCGATACCGCAAGTATCGGCCGATACCCGATACTTGCGGTATCGGAATGCTCAACACTAGTTATAAATGAAGGTGTGGGCAGTGGAAGTCCATTAGGCTATGTGCACACGTTCAGGTTTTTTCGCGTTTTTTCACGATAAAACCGCTATAAAAACTAATTAAAAACGCATACATTATGCATCCTATCATTTAGAATGCATTCTGCATATTTTGTGCACATGGATGCGTTTTTTTCCATGAAAAAAATGCATCGCGGTAAAAAAATGAGCATGTTCATTAATTTTGTGGATTTTCCGCGTTTTTCCCGCAATTCTATGCATTTGGGAAAAACGAGTCAAAAACGCGTCAAAAAAACGCATGCGGATTTCTGGCAGAAATGTCCGATTTTTGTCAGGAAAATTTCTGCAAGAAATCCTGACGTGTGCACATACCAGTACTCTCAAGACTCTGGAAGCGAGAAAAGCATTGCAGCCTCAAGTGTGGAAGACTCCTACAAAAAATGTAAGTGTACAAGCTATATGTCTGCCTGTCTGTTTTCCTCCCTGCAGTCTGTAATCATTTCTGTCTCTCTTACATCATTCCTCAACATGTCCTCCAGCAGACCTCACAGAGTGGGCACGAGACTGAAGTGAGTACATTTGCTGATGATTGGTAAGTATTCACTGTCACTATTACACATGTGGCAAAATATTTATTTTTATTTTTACAGAACCTTTCCAGTGCTGATGAGCAGGAGCAGCAGACTCAGGCCCAACCTCCGGTGGCAAGAAGGCGTGTAAGTATTGATGACTGTTTTTATTTATTTTTGACTGTTGTTGGTACTCTCGCCTTTTTTAATTCATTCTTGACTGTTTTTGGGACGTTTGACTTTTTTATTTTATTTTTGACTGTTTTTATTTTAAGGGCAGAGACTCACTGCCGTATTTCTCGTCGGATAATTGCATCGCACTGCATGGACTGGCCGGCACCTCTCCTGACCCAAGCATGACAGCATGATGGGTTACTATGCAGGTGTCAAGCCCAGGTCAGGAGAGCCGACAGCCAGTACGAGTTTTACAATGCGATTCTCACATGAGAAATGCGGCAGTGTGTCTCTGCCCCAGTGTTTTATCTTTCCAACATTTTTTATTTGATTTCTAGGTCCCACAACTGGAGGAGGAATTCATTGACAACGACCTCCTCATCACCCTGGTGCAAGAGCGAGTTGCTTTGTGGGACACTTGGGAGTAGCAGCACTCGGACTCTGTGGTGACTCGGCGGCTGTGGAATGAGGTGGCCCAAGCGCTGATGGATGACTGGGACAACGCCACGCCACGAGTCAGAAAGGCTTTTCATAAGTATTACAGTGTGGTCTGATGCGGCAGTGAACCTGAAAGCCGGGATCACACAACTGTGTGTGATGCGAGAAACTCCTGCGAGTTTCTCGCATCATACATGGTTGTGTGATCCCGGCCTAAAGTGCACTGTTTAACAATTTTTTTTTTCCCCTATTCACAGTGATCAAAGTCAAAACCCATTGGCTTTCGATGAAGGATCGCTTCAACAAGGCCCCGAGACAGGAGATCCAAGTTCGCAGTGGTGCTGCAGCAAGGATAGGGAAGTACAAGTACCACCGGGTGCTGGCTTTCCTGAGGTCTGTCCTTGCTCAGAGAATGTTAAGTATTTTTGTGTTGTATTCCATTGTGTTGTATTCACCAATCCAAATTTTTCTATTCCACAGGAGTTGGAGCTTTTACTATTGTTATTTTTTGGTAGCAATGTTTTTCTTTTCACAGAACCTGTAGCAGAACCCTCGAACCTGGATCTTCCTCTGGAACGGTCCCTCATCAAACTGTCACGGACCAGTTCCAGCCATCCACCAGCGAAGCAGCAAGTGGGTCGGCATCACAGGCTGGAGAACAAGCAGCTGGTTCTTCAGGTGTTCCCCTGTCCCAGTCCTCTGGCTCTTCTCGCCAGTGGCAGAAGGCCTCGGACAGGTCCCTCATGCCCGAGTTTATTCACTTGAGCTCGGTTCCAGAATGGCTTAAAGGCGCTAGGAGATAGACTGGAAAAGTGGTCTGACCCATATTGACACACTTTTCCAGGGTGTCAACCAATGCCTTAACTGTCTGTAAGCCGACCTCCAGACACCACACCATTTTTTTAACAAGATAGAGCAGGGCATGTCGGAACACCTTACGCCTGAACTCGTGCTCAACATGATGCAGGCCTGCAACGGTGCTTACGTTCAGGCTATGCAGCAGACTCTGTACCACCACCAGGCACAGGTGATATTTACACCTGTGCCACCAATTACTCACTTAACCTCTATACCGAGTTCTGCTGCATACCACTCTACGGCCACCACCATGCCCAGTCCTGCCGCACAGCAGTACAACGCCACCACCATGCCGAGTGCTGCTGAAAGCCACTCGACCACCACCACCATGCCGTGTCCTGCTCCTGCACGGCCGTCCACCTCCACCACCATGCCAGGTCCAGATCCTGCACGTCCGTCCTCCTCCACCAGGCTGGGTCCAGATCCAGCACAGCCTTCCACCCCCAACCACCAGCCCGGGTCCAGATCCAGCACGGCTATCCACCGCCACCACAAGGCTGGGTCCAGATCCAGCACGGCTGTCCACCGCCACCACGAGGCTGGGTCCAGATCCAGCACGGCTGTCCACCGCCACCACCAGGCTGGGTCCAGATCCAGCACGGCTGTCCACCGCCACCACCAGGCTGGGTCCAAATCCAGCATGGCTGTCCACCGCCACCACCAGGACGGGTCCAGATCCAGCACGGTTGTCCACCGCCACCACCAGGACCGGTCAACATTCTGCACGCCCTGCTGACCCCACCACTCCCACCCCCCCAAAGAGAAACAAGAAAAAGAGGATGTCACAGAAAAGTGGACATAAATTAAAACGAACTAAAGCCAGCAGAAGTGTTGTGCTACCTCCATCCTCACCTCCCAATGTGTTTGTGTTGTCCAGTTTTTTTCTTTCCTTCCAATGTGTCTCTCCCATCCCATGCTTCCACTCCTAATGAGTCTACTTCCATCCTTGACCTCCCAGACCCCACTGTGTTTTTGCCACCTCATAGCTCCCGGACACACAATCTACTGCTCCTCTTTTTTTATTTGCTTTACACAGCAGCTTTGCTTCTTGTGTGTGTAATGGAGCTATGAGGTGGCAAAAACACAAAGAGGACAAATTCCTCAAAAATATATATATTAATACAGCAAAAAAGGTCAGGGGTCAACAATGCTCACCTGCCCAGGTGTCAGCACTAGTGCGCTCAGGATGCAGTGTTTTCTGCATCTGAGTGCACTAGTTGTGACACACAGGCAGGTGAGTAAAGATATGAGGCGGATTAGTTCCATCATCTATTCAGTCTGCAGTAATACATAGAAAAAGAGAAATGCTGACTGAAGAGACGATGGAG
The DNA here is from genome assembly GCF_051348905.1 of Ranitomeya variabilis. Lineage (NCBI taxonomy): Eukaryota > Metazoa > Chordata > Amphibia > Anura > Dendrobatidae > Ranitomeya > Ranitomeya variabilis. The sequence continues at coordinate 248,815,778 of NC_135235.1, forward strand.
CTAATCCAATATCACCTACCATAGCACTGACCTCAGAGAGAAGAGGTGTAGTGTAAAGCGTGGGTTACATAACCCAATTTGTTTATAATCCAATCCCTGTCTCATGCAATCTGCATGATACAGTGAGTGAACTATATAAAAACTAGTTGTGAACCGGTGATGACCTTATTAAACTTTAAAAATTATTATTCTGATATAGAGGACTCTTGGAACAGGTGTTTAACTATAGGTGTTTTATTGTCAGCAAACATTAAAGTAAATTTAACTAATTACAGGTACATAACATTGCACAACATTACAAAAACACTAAACCATGTCATCTTGCCAGGACAGACGTCCACTCTCAGAAACAAAGTAGGACGCAAATGTATTCCTCATTTGGGTAACTTCAATTGTTGTCCTGAAAGGGTGATGATGGTAATCTGGCAATGGGTTAGAAACAGGTTCATCAAGTTAAATTTTGGGTCGCTCTTTAGCCATTATGTAGTTGTGCAGAACCACACACGCCTTGACCACCTCATCAACTGTCTCAATTTTGAGATTAATGGCTGTCCCTAAAATGCGCCATTTTGAGGCGAAGATACCAAAGGCACACTCAACTGTTCTTCGTGCCCTGGTCAGTCTGTAGTTAAAAATCCTTTTTGTGGTTCAAGTCCCGACTGGAGCATGATTTCAGGAGGTTTCCACACATCTGAAAGGCCTCATCCCGAACCACAACAAATGGCATTGGTGGGCCTTGAGTGTTGGGAAGAGGTTGTGGCAGGGGGAAATTAAAATGATTCCCATACATCTATGTCCGAGTTTTTAAATGTCTGGGAGTCATTACCACGGCCAAAAGATCCAATGTCCACAGCAGCAAACCTGCTGTCCGCAGCTGCAGTCGCCATGAGCACTATGGAAAAATATTTTGTTATAATTAAAGTACTCGGATCCAGTTCCAGCCGGTTTGGTAATCCTGATATGTTTTCCATCCACTTCTCCCAAACGGGGAGATCACAAACTTCCAAAATTTGGTCTGCAGTTTGCTGCCAGATTTCCGTGGTGGGTAGGGGGATAAATTCTGCACAGAGAACATCTCACAAAGCCCGGCAGGTGTCTGTGACAATCCCAGATAGTGTTGAAATTCCTACCCGGAACTGGAAATGGAGCGATGATAGGCTGTCTCTGGTAGCCAGGAATCTGCCGAAAAGAGAAAGAAAAATATAAATCGGAACAATAATTTTTATGACTTGGAGTTTTGAAAAAAAAGAAAGAGAAAGAGCATGGCTTTTAGAACAATAATATTTAGGACTGTATTTAAGCTGAACAAAAAAAAGGGGAAAATATTTAGTAAATTGCAGAACAATAATAATTATGACCGGTATTAATGTTTAAATATTACGTACCTTAGTGTCACCAGCAGACGTTCCTCAGCAGGAATTGCTCTACGGATCTGCATGTGTCCTGCCTCCTGATGGCTCCTTGTTACATTGTCCAGCGATTTCATAAAGCTGTCTTGAGACATCCTCGTGTACTCAAAATATTTCTGTGGGTTTTCACGGAGCTCACTGAATAAGGGGTGGTAGGCTCCAAGGCTCTGTCGTAGTTCTAGAATCGGGTGCTGCCAAAAGCGCCGACGCCGTCTTCTCTGCTGTTCTCTTTTCCGTTCTTGCTCACAAGCAAATGCAAAGGAAAGAAACAAGTTGACATCCAAATCCTGATTCTGATATAAACTCTCCATGCGAACATCCATCTTGACACAGGATACAGGAGCAAAATGTGAGGCTTTCATCTGTACAAGGGATTATATAGAGAAATCCCATGAGCCACGCCCATTTGGCATGGCTTGTTTCTAGGAAATTCTTCTTGAAACAATGTTTACTTTCAAACGCATGTGCATAAAAACGTAAACGCGTGCAAATGTTGCATTTTTTTATCTGTCATGCGTAAGTCGTTGCGGGTAAAAAATGCAGCGATATCATGCGTTTGCATGCATTTTGCATTGCGGTTGCAGACGAGACGCTGCGGACTCAACTGCAAATGTGAACCTAGCCTTAGCCAGACCCCCTCATTACTAAACCTGTAGTTAAAGAGTTAAATAAACACTGAGATTAAAACGCTTTATTTGAAATAAAACAGGCGCACACTTTAATCCTTAAATTAAACCAATATTCTCACCTCGATCTGACGGTAATCCAAGGGTTAAAGCATTGTCACCAGCCTATGCAGGAGCGTTGGCAGAATGGTTGCAGCCTATCTAGGTAGCAAGGGTACCCATATACAGGAAGTAGCAGCGCTTTGGAGGTAGCGTATTATGTGTTCATTGAATCACGCAGATTTACCGCATCCAATACATTCTATTGTGGAAATTTCTGTTGCTGAAATGAGCATCTCCACAACAGAAAATGGCATGATGTGGCTTCTATAAATCCCAGCCACTGTGCTTGTTTTGTAGAACGCAGCGGTTTGGACACAGCACAGGTGAGCTGCATCCAAACCAAAAAACTGAATTTCCGGATAGTGGGCTCATATCAGGTATCGGGAACAGGAGCCGATACTGAGTGGGCTGTCATCACTGCTCAGAGCTTCCCAGACCAACTTTTCCCTGTTAATATGGAGATGGAGTTGGTACATGAACATGATGAACATGAGCAGCTGCATGGGAAGCCCAAGGAGAGAGTGTAGCGTCGTTGCCTTTGGGTAACCGGAGGTAGCAGGACCATAGAAAGATGTGGATCTGCAATCAGGTCCAGCCAACGAAGCTCCAGCAGGGTGGGTGATTCTGCAGCCTCCAGAGATCATCTCTCGGCTGAGAAAGATCCTTCCTCCAAACCGGTACCATTTGAGTTGACATGGTAAGTGATCTTCATGAAAGTTCACTTTGTAGTGGGGTATCCTCTTCTTTTTTTGTCTATTTTTGCCAGGGAAAGAAGTGCGTTACTAAGACCAAGCACAAGGAGTGTGCTCTGTGCAGGGACCTATTAGCAGACTCCTATCAGAAATGACTTTGTGAGGCATGCATACAGTAGACAGTTGCAGAGGAGACCCCTAGCTTCACTACCAGTTTGAAAACCATTATTTAAGCAGAAATCGGCAAGGCCCTCTCTAAGAAAGGGAAATGGTTAGGGTTGTCTCGACTGTTTCTGATGTCTCCCTGGTATCTGACTATGAGGGTAGCTCAGCAGATTCCGCATCTTTGGCTTCAGGTGGTGGCTCAGGGCACCATTGTTTACCATTAAAGGAGGTTGATGGACTGTTTAAAGCGGTGCAATCTACCATGGGCATTGTGCAATCTAGGCCTGAGAGGTCAGTGGAGGATTTGATGTTCCTTGGCCTTGATCAAATGATGGAAAGGTGTTTCCCTTTAAATGATAAAATCCAGGGGCTAGTACGCAAAGAGTGGAGTAAGCCGGAAAAAAAGTGATCCCTCACCCTTAGAATAAAGTGATCCAAAAATAATAATTTTTATTTTTCTATAAAATAGTTTTTATTGTATAAAAGCGCCGAATCATAAAAAAATCTGTATGTATCGTATTTTCCGGCGTATAAGACGACCCCCCAACTTTTCCAGTTAAAATATAAAATCTTCTTAAAAGTCGGGGGTCTTCTTATATGCCATATGTTGTCTTATAGGGCCGGTGACTAATGTGCCTTTTGGGTGGGAGTGGTCCCGATGACGACGAGGGGGCGTCTCACAGTAAAGTGTGAGTGGACTATCCCCCATTACCTCATCGTAGCGCTGAAGCGTGGGGTCTCTGCTGGGAGCGGCGGCTCCTCTTTGTGCCGCATGGGTGCTGTGGGGCGGCGGCTCCTCTTCTGCAGTGTGGGGCCTCTGTGCTGTGGGGCGGCGGCGGCGTATTTTCATGCGGTCAGTCGGGGCTCCTCTGGCATCTTCTTAAAGCCCGGAGGCCCCGCCGGCAGCTCCATTGCTACGATGCGGTGGCCTCCGGGAAAATGGCCGCTAGGGGCGGCGCATGCTCAGATTCAGATCTCGTCCCAAGATCTCGGGAGACGAGATCTGAATCTGAGCAGCGGCCATTTTCCCGGAGGCCACCGCATCATAGCAATGGAGCTGCCAGCGGGGCCTCCGGGCTTTAAGGAGATGCCGGAGGAGCCCCGACTGACTGCATGAAAATACGCCGCCGCCCCACAGCACAGAGGCCCCACACTGCAGAAGAGGAGCCGCCGCCCCACAGCACAGCACCCACGCGGCACAAAGAGGAGCAGCAGCCGCCGCTCCCAGCACAGAGACCCCACGCTGCAGCGCTACGATGAGGTAATGGGGGATACTCTACGCACTTTCCTGTGAGACGCCCCCTCGTCGTCATCAGGACCACTCAACCCCCTCACCCACCCACCATATACACCCGGCGTGCAAGACGATACCCGGCGTATAAGACGACCCCCGACTTTTAAGAAGATTTTCAGGGGTTAAAAAGTCGTCTTTTATACCGGAAAATACGGTACTTGTGTATAAGCCGAGTTTTTCAGCACATTTTTTTTTGTGCTGAAAACGTCCCCTTTGGCTTATACACGAGTCATTGTCCAGAAAGCCGGTGCGTGAGGGGGGGGGGGGGCGGAGCAGCGGCAGGAGCCGGCGGCTGTGGCTGTCACTGTGCAGCTGCTAAATAGAAATGAATATTTATTTCTCTTATAGCGCACAGTGACAGCTATAGCCGCCAGCTTCCAGAAGACATCATACTCGCCCTCCTCCGTGCCGTCACATCTCCTTCGTTCCGGTGCCGGCGGCAGCTGTTCCTGTGCTGAGCGATCACGTGGCACTGCTCATTAAGGTAATGAATATGCACGCGTCTCCACTCCCATAGGCGTGGAACACATATTCATTACCTTAATGAGCGGTGCCAAGTGATCGCTCAGCACAGGAAGAACTGCAGGCGCCGGGACCGAGATGCTGCGAAGGCACGGAGAAGGGCAAGTACGATGTGTTTTTTTGAATTAGGAAGCATACATACTGGGACCGGGGGAGCCATGCATACATTGACGGGACCGGGGGAGCCCTGAATACATCGACAGGACCGGGGGAGCCCTGAATACATCAACGGGACCGGGGGAGCCCTGCATACATCGACGGGATGGGGGTGAGCCCTGTATACATCGACGGGACCGGGGGAGCTGTTATGATCTGGTGGTTTAGGAGCAACATGGGACGTGCTCTGGAGGAGGTGGTACCTGTACTGACCGCAGTTCCTGAGCTCAACACAACACTAGAAGTAGCCGTGGGATGTTCCTGTCACTCCCTAGATGCCTCATCACAGCCGGAGGACTAACTACCCCTAAAGATAGAAACAGGAAAGCTATCTTGCCTCAGAGAAAATTCACAAAGGACAGACAGCCCCCCACAAATATTGACTGTGAGTAGAGAGGGAAATGACATACACAGAATGAAACTAGGATGTAGCAAAGGAGGCCAGTCTAGCTAGATAGATGGAACAGGACAGAATACTGTGCGGTCAGTATTAAAAACTAGAAAAATCCACCACAGAGTTTACAAAAATCTCCACACCTGACTAAAGGTGCGGAGGGTAAATCTGCTTCCCAGAGCTTCCAGCATAACTGAATAAATCCATACTGACAAGCTGGACTAGAAAAAAAACATAGAATGTGCTGAACGATTAGGTCCACAACAAGTGGAAAGCAAAACAACCAAGCAAGGACTTATCTTTGCTGAACTGGTCAGAATATCAGGGAAATCCAAGAGAGATGTGAATCCAAGCAGGAACCATTGACAACTGGCACTAGCTGAATGACAGAGCCAGGATAAATAGCTGAGCCAGAATAGACGATCAGTGGAAGCAGCTGCTGACTGCTAAATCCAAGGAGCAGCAGTTCCACTTAAATCCACCGGAGGGAGCCCAAGAGCAGAACTCACAAAAGTGCCACTTACAACCACCGGAGGGAGCCCAAGAGCGGAATTCACAACAGTACCCCCCCTTGAGGAGGGGTCACCGAACCCACACCAGAGCCCCCAGGCCGATCAGGACGAGCCAAGTGAAAGGCACGAACCGAATCGGCGGCATGGACATCGGAGGCAGCAACCCAAGAATTATCCTCCTGGCCATAACCCTTCCACTTGACAAGATACTGAAGCCTCCGCCTCGAAAAGCGAGAATCCAAAATTTTCTCCACCACATATTCCAACTCCCCATCAACCAACACCGGGGCAGGAGGATCCACAGAGGGGACAACGGGCACCACATATCTCCGAAACAAGGATCTATGGAAAACATTATGGATGGCAAAAGAGGCTGGAAGGGCCAAACGAAAAGATACCGGATTGATAATCTCAGAAATCTTATAAGGACCAATAAACCGAGGTTTGAACTTAGGGGAAGAAACCTTCATAGGAACATGATGAGAAGATAACCAGACTAAATCCCCCACCCGAAGCCGGGGACCAACACACCGACGGCGGTTAGCAAAACGTTGAGCCTTTTCCTGAGACAACGTCAACTTGTCTACCACATGAGTCCAAATCTGCTGTAACCTGTCCACCGCAGAATCCACACCAGGACAATCAGAAGGCTCAACCTGCCCCGAAGAAAAACGAGGATGAAAACCAAAAAAGAAAGGCGAAACCAAAGTAGCCGAACTAGCCCGATTATTAAGGGCAAACTCGGCCACCGGCAAGAAGGTCACCCAGTCATCCTGATCAGCAGACACAAAGCATCTCAAATAGGTTTTCAAGGTCTGATTAGTTCGCTCAGTTTGGCCATTTGTCTGAGGATGGAACGCCGAAGAAAAAGACAAATCAATGCCCATCCTAGCACAAAAGGCCCGCCAAAACCTAGAAACAAACTGGGAACCTCTGTCAGACACAATATTCTCCGGAATGCCATGCAAACGAACCACATGCTGAAAAAACAATGGAACCAAATCAGAGGAGGAAGGCAATTTAGGCAAAGGTACCAAATGGACCATTTTAGAGAACCGGTCACAAACCACCCAGATAACAGACATCTTCTGGGAAACAGGAAGATCCGAAATAAAATCCATGGAAATATGCGTCCAGGGCCTCTCAGGGACTGGAAAGGCAAAAGCAACCCACTAGCACGGGAACAGCAAGGCTTGGCCCGAGCACAAGTCCCACAGGACTGCACAAAAGAACGCACATCCCGCGACAAGGAAGGCCACCAAAAGGACCTAGCAACCAAATCTCTGGTACCAAAAATCCCAGGATGACCAGCCAACACTGAACAATGAACCTCAGAAATTACCTTACTAGTCCATCTATCAGGAACAAACAGCTTCCCCACTGGACAGCGGTCAGGTTTATCAGCCTGAAATTCCTGAAGCACCCACCGCAAATCAGGGGAGATGGCAGAAAGAATCACCCCTTCTTTAAGAATGCCAACTGGCTCAAGGACTCCAGGAGAATCAGACAAAAAACTCCTAGAGAGGGCATCAGCCTTAACATTCTTAGATCCCGGAAGATACGAGACCACAAAATCAAAACGGGAGAAAAACAGGGACCATCGAGCCTGTCTAGGGTTCAGCCGCTTGGCCAACTCGAGGTAAATCAGATTCTTATGATCGGTCAAGACCACAACGCGGTGTTTGGCTCCCTCAAGCCAATGTCGCCACTCCTCAAATGCCCACTTCATAGCCAACAACTCCCGATTGCCAACGTCATAATTGCGCTCCGCAGGCGAAAACTTTCTGGAAAAAAAGGCACACGGTTTCATCAAAGAACCATCAGAATTCCTCTGAGACAAAACGGCCCCTGCCCCAATCTCAGAAGCGTCAACTTCAACCTGAAAAGGAAGAGAAACATCCGGCTGACGCAACACAGGGGCAGAAGTAAATCGGAGTTTAAGCTCCTGAAAGGCCTCAACAGCCGCAGAGGACCAATTCGTCACATCAGCGCCTTTCTTCGTCAAATCGGTCAGGGGCTTAACCACACTGGAAAAGTTGGCAATGAAACGGCGATAAAAATTAGCAAAGCCCAAAAATTTCTGAAGGCTCTTCACCGATGTGGGTTGAATCTAGTCATGAATGGCTTGGACCTTAACAGGATCCATTTCTATAGACGAGGGAGAAAAAATAAAACCCAAAAAAGAGACCTTCTGAACTCCAAATAGGCACTTAGACCCCTTCACAAATAAAGCATTATCACGAAGGATCTGGAATACCATCCTGACCTGCTTCACATGAGACTCCCAATCATCGGAAAAAATCAAAATATCATCCAAATACACAATCATGAATTTATCAAGATAATTGCGGAAAATATCATGCATGAAGGACTGAAATACAGAAGGAGCATTAGAAAGCCCGAAAGGCATCACAAGGTATTCAAAATGGCCTTCGGGCGTATTAAATGCAGTTTTCCATTCGTTACCCTGTTTAATACGAACAAGATTATATGCCCCTCGAAGGTCAATCTTAGTAAACCAACTAGCCCCCTTAATCCGAGCAAACAAATCAGAAAGCAAAGGTAAAGGGTATTGGAATTTGACCGTGATCTTATTAAGAAGGAGATAATCAATACAGGGTCTCAAGGAGCCATCCTTCTTGGCAACAAAAAAGAATCCCGCTCCCAATGGTGGCGAGGACAGCCGAATATGACCCTTCTCCAAAGACTCCTTGACATAACTCCGCATGGCGGCATGCTCTGGCACAGACAGATTGAAAAGTCGGCCCTTAGGGAACTTACAGCCAGGAATCAAGTTAATAGCACAATCACAGTCCCTATGTGGAGGAAGGGAACTGGACTTGGGCTCATCAAATACATCCTGGAAATCCGACAAAAACTCAGGGACTTCAGAAGAGGGGGAAGAGGAAATTGACATCAAAGGAACGTCACAATGTACCCCTTGACAACCCCAACTAGTCACAGACATAGATTTCCAATCCAGCACCGGATTATGTTCCTGTAACCATGGAAAACCCAGTACAACAACATCATGCAAGTTATGCAACACCAGAAAACAGCAATCTTCCTGATGTGCTGGAGCCATGCACATGGTCAGCTGAGTCCAATACTGAGGTTTATTCTTGGCCAATGGTGTAGCATCAATCCCCCTCAAAGGAATAGGGCTCTGCAAAGGCTGCAAGGAAAAACCACAGCGCCTGGCGAATTCCAAGTCCATTAAGTTCAGGGCAGCGCCTGAATCCACAAATGCCATGACAGAAAAGGACGATAATGAGCAAATCAGGGTCACAGATAAGAGAAATTTAGGCTGTACAGTACTGATGGTAACAGACCTAGCGACCCTCTTAGTACGCTTAGGGCAATCAGAAATAACATGAGCAGAATCACCACAGTAAAAACACAGCCTATTCTGACGTCTGAATCCCTGCCTTTCTGCTCTAGTCAAAATCCTATCACATTGCATAGGCTCAGGACTCTGCTCAGAGGATACCGCCATATGGTGCACAACTTTGCGCTCGCGCAGACGCCGATCAATCTGAATGGCTAGAGACAGATTCGCTCAAACCAGCCGGCGTGGGGAACCCCACCATAACATCTTTAAGGGCTTCAGAAAGACCCTTTCTGAAAATTGCTGCCAGAGCATCCTCATTCCATTTAGTGAGCACAGACCATTTTCTAAATTTCTGGCAGTATAATTCTGCCGCTTCCTGACCCTGACACAGGGCCAACAGGGTTTTTTCTGCATGATCCACAGAATTAGGTTCGTCATACAATAATCCGAGCGCTTGAAAAAATGCGCCTACATTCAGCAATGCCGGATCCCCTGATTCAAGGGAGAATGCCCAGTCCTGAGGGTCACCACGCAGCAGAGAGATGACAATTTTAACCTGCTGAATGGGATCACCAGAGGAACGGGGTTTCAAAGCAAGAAAACAATTTGCAGTTATTTTTAAAGTTCAAAAACTTGGATCTATCCCCAAAAAACAAATCAGGAGTAGGAATTTTAGGCTCTAAAGCCGGAGTCTGGACAACATAATCTTGGATACTCTGTACTCTTGTAGCAAGTTGATCCACACGAGAAAACAAACCCTGAACATCCATGCCAGCGCCAAAATCCTGAACCACCCAGAGATTAAGAGGAAAAAAAAGACAAAACAGACTGCAGAAAAAAAAAATGACTCAGAACTTTTTTTTCCATCTTTTGAGATGCATTTAATTCATTTTTGGCCAGTTGTACTGTTATGATCTGGTGGTTTAGGAGCAACATGGGACGTGCTCTGGAGGAGGTGGTACCTGTACTGACCGCAGTTCCTGAGCTCAACGCAACACTAGAAGTAGCCATGGGATGTTCCTGTCACTCCCTAGACGCCTCATCACAGCCGGAGGACTAACTACCCCTAAAGATAGAAACAGGAAAGCTATCTTGCCTCAGAGAAAATTCCCAAAGGACAGACAGCCCCCCACAAATATTGACTGTGAGTAGAGAGGGCAATGACATACACAGAATGAAACTAGGATGTAGCAAAGGAGGCCAGTCTAGCTAGATAGATAGAACAGGACAGAATACTGTGCGGTCAGTATTAAAAACTAGAAAAATCCACCACAGAGTTTACAAAAATCTCCACACCTGACTAAAGGTGCGGAGGGTAAATCTGCTTCCCAGAGCTTCCAGCTTAACTGAATAAATCCATACTGACAAGCTGGACTAGAAAAAAAACATAGAATGTGCTGAACGATTAGGTCCACAACAAGTGGAAAGCAAAACAACCAAGCAAGGACTTATCTTTGCTGAACTGGTCAGAATATCAGGGAAATCCAAGAGAGATGTGAATCCAAGCAGGAACCATTAACAACTGGCACTAGCTGAAGGATAGAGCCAGGATAAATAGCCGAGCCAGAATAGACGATCAGTGGAAGCAGCTGCTGACTGCTAAATCCAAGGAGCAGCAGTTCCACTTAAATCCACCGGAGGGAGCCCAAGAGCTGAACTCACAAAAGTGCCACTTACAACCACCGGAGGGAGCCCAAGAGCGGAATTCACAACAGGGAGCCATGCATACATCGACGGGACCGGGGGAGCCCTGCATACAACCATGGGAGGGAGCCACGCATACCAGGACAGGGGTGAGCCTTGCATTACAGGATGGGGGGAAGCCATGCATAGCAGGACAGCAACGGGGGAAGCCACGCATAGCAGGACAGGGATGAGGGGACAATGCACTCCCAGCTTCTACTCGAGTCAATAAACTTACACAGTTTTCTGTGGCAAAATAAGGTGCCTCGGCTTATACTCCGGTTGACTTATACTCGAGTATATACGGTACACGAGGTATCGTTGTAATCGTACTGACCTGAAGAACAAAACTGCCTTATTAGTTTTATCACACACGGAAAGGCATACCCCCCAATCCAAAATAAAAAATAAATTCTCAAATTGCTGTTTTTTTGTTAATTCTGCCTCTGAAAAATCGGTATAGAAACTGTTAAAAAAATGTAATGTGCCCAAAAATGGTACCAATAAAAACGTCAACTCGTCTCCCAAAAAACAAGACCTCACATGACTCTGTGGGCCAAAATGTGGAAAAATTATAGCTATCAAAATGTGGTGATGCAAAAACTATTTTCCATTACGTCCCTCAGGACAGCACCATGGAGGACGTCCTTCCTTGACCTATAGCGGGACAGGATCATATAGAGGTTAAAAGGACCCTCCCACCTCCACCCTCCAGTGTTTTTTCCTGTCCCTACAGGGACGGACGTATGAGAGGTTGCTCCTAGAGCGAAGATAGCCTGTGGATTTTCTTTCCCCTATCAAGTGGTCCGTGGCCGACACCTAACTGGGTAGAGGTCCCTCAGCTACCAGTGCTGTACCAGATGGACTCAGAGTTTGGGGGTCTCAACCTTCCCTTTTCCTGGTCAGACGGACCGTGGCCGACTCCTCTTTGAAAGGTTCCTCAGCCAACAGGCAGCCTGTGCAATGGGCTTAGGGGGATCATGCGGCAGGTCCAATCCTTCCCCCTATCAGGTAGCCCAGGGTGGAAACTCCCCGGTGGGGAGTCCCTCAGCCCCAGAGACCAGTCGAGCGGACGGGCTCCTGGGTAGAGCCGCTTCCTCCCGGTGGGGGGCTCTCGGCTCAGACGCCGACCGGCAAAACACCACTACTCCCGAAAGTTGTGTGGTGGAGAAGTCCATTGTGCTTCTGGTGACGTCAGAAAGGGGCGCCGGCACATAGGATCGGCGTGCGTTCTTCGATGGAACACGGAAGGGGGCACAGGCAGTAATGCAGCATTCCTGATGGGACGCCGCTTCCTTCCACGGTAGGCTCTCTGCGTTACCAGCTCCCCCTGTCTTCTAGCAGGTATGGAGCCAGCACAGGTGAGTGCATGGTTTAATGTTGCATTGATGGCCTGGGCCTCTGGGAGGACTCTAGTCTCATGCCTTTGTGCCAAAGCTGTACCTGGAACCCATTTACAGCTAGGCCTTGGACCTCTAGGCTATGGTAGGGCCATATGTCCAGGCTACATCTCATGGCTGGACTTCAGTTAGTTGCAGGTCTTGTCTGCACAGAGCCTTATGATTGGGCTTCAGAGTGACTTTTTGGAAGCATGCCTTCCATTTTCTTGTTCAATAAGCAAGTGTTTCACTTTTCTTTGCAACCTAACTACTCCATGCAGAGGAGGACACAAGGTGTTAATTCAGCACATTGTCTCCATGAAGACTGCCCTCCAGCTGCTGCTCATTAATTAGCCTTCGGGTGGAGTCAGTTTGACAAATGAGATGTACTGTTCAGAGTGGAGATTTATCTGGAACTCTGATAGATGGCTCTTTTGCTTAAAAGTGTAAGTCATACTGCTTCTATGCATCAGATTGAGTGCCTCCAGGCATAATACTGCATCATAGCGCCTCTATGCATTATATTGAGTGCCTCCATAATACGGCATCATAGTGCCTCTATGCATCATATTGAGTGCCTCTGTGCATAATAGTGCATCATAGCGCCTCTATGCATTATATTGAGTGCCTCCGTGCATAATACTGCATCATAGTGCCTCTATGCATCATATTGAGTGCCTCCGGGCATAATACTGCATCTTAGTGCCTCTATGCATTATATTGAGTGCCTCCGTGCATCGTACTGCATCATAGTGCCTCTATGCATCATATTGAGTGCCTCCGTGCATAATACTGCATCATAGTGCCTCTATGTATCATATTGAGTGCCTCCGTGCATCATACTGCATCATAGTACCTCTATGCATCATATTGAGTGCCTCTATGCATGATACTGCATCATAGTGCCTCTATGCATCATATTGAGTGCCTCTGTGGCATCATACTGTTTCATATTGCCTTTGTGCATCAGATTCCTTCATAGTTCCCAAATACATCATAGCGCTTCATAAGTTGCTTCATGTATCATATTGCATTGTATTGCTTCATGGTTCCTATATGCATCATAGTGCTTCATTATTCCTATATGCATCATAGTGCTTCATATTGCCTTTGCGCATCATATTGCATCATGGTTCCTTTATGCATCGTGTGCTTCATATTGCCTTTCTGCATCAGAATGCTTCATGGTTCCTGTATGCATCATAGCGCTTCATAGTGACTTCATGTATCATATTGCTTCATGGTTCCTATATGCATCATAGTGCTTCATATTGCCTTTATGCATCATATTGCTTCAAGGTTCATGTATGCATCAGTGCTTCATATTGCCTTTGTGCATTATATTACAGCATATTGCTTCATAGCTCCTATATGCATCAGAGTGCTTCATTGTTCCTATATGCACCATAGCGCTTCATAGTTACGTCATGCATCATATTGCATCATACTGCTTCATTATTCCTATGTGCATCATATTGCATCATATTGAATCAGACTAATAGTGCCTTTGGACATCATATTGCATTATATTGCTTCATAGTTCCTATATGCATCATATTGCATCATAGGGTTTCGGTGCCCTTTGCCTCAGGGGGTATTATTAGTGTGTCGGGCTTGGTGCCTTTTTCGCCTCTGGCTGTGAGCCACTGGGTCAGACCTTCTGTCTGGTGCCTTGTTGTGTGGCCGCACATTGTATCATCGGCCTACCACTTCACATTTTTGTCTTGGGCCTCAACTATGGATATGGAGTCCTTGTGTTTTGGACCCAGATCCAGCTTCTGTTACTTCATTCTTTACAACAGGGCTTAGTCAAGCAAACAGGCTTGAATTGGCTTAGTAAAATCTGCATTTCTTCTGTTTGGAACAGATCTCTCAGGTAGATTCTACTTTCAGTGCTAAAGGCAAGTCTATTACATAATTAGCTTTAACCCCTTCCTGACATCTGACGTACTATCCCGTCGAGGTGGGGTGGGCCCGTATGACCACCGACGGGATAGTACGTCATACGCGATCGGCCGCGCTCACGGGGCTCACGGGGAGAGCGCGGCCGATCGCGGCCGGGTGTCAGCTGCATATCGCAGCTGACATCCGGCACTATGTGCCAGGAGCGGTCACGGACCGCCCCCGGCACATTAACCCCCGGCACACCGCGATCAAACATGATCGTGGTGTACCGGCGGTATAGGGAAGCATCGCGCAGGGAGGGGGCTCCCTGCGGGCTTCCCTGAGACCCCCGGAGCAACGCGATGTGATCGCGTTGCTCCGAGGGTCTCCTACCTCCCTCCTCGCCGCAGGTCCCGGATCCAAGATGGCTGCGGCATCCGGGTCCTGCAGGGAGGGAGGTGGCTTACCGAGTGTCTGTGCACACTGCCAGATCAATGATCTGTGATGTCCCTCCCTGGGACAAAGTAAAAAAGTAAAAACAAAATTCCCCACATGTGTAAAAAAATAAATAAAAAAAATATCCTAAATATAGAAAAAAATATATATATATTATTCCTATAAATACATTTCTTTTGCTAAATAAAATAAAAAAACAATAAAAGTACACATATTTAGTATCGCCGCGTCCGTAACGACCCAACCTATAAAACTGCCCCACTAGTTAACCCCTTCAGTAAACACCGTAAGAAAAAAAAAAAAAACGAGGCAAAAAACAACGCTTTATTATCATACCGCCGAACAAAAAGTGGAATAACACGCGATCAAAAAGACTGATATAAATAACCATGGTACCGCTGAAAACGTCATCTTGTCCCGCAAAAAACGAGCCGCCATACAGCATCATCAGCAAAAAAATAAAAAAGTTATAGTCCTGAGAATAAAGAGAAACCAAAATAATTATTTTCTCTATAAAATAGTTTTTATCGTATAAAAGCGCCAAAACACAAAAAAAATGATATAAATGAGATATCGCTGTAATCGTACTGACCCGACGAATAAAACTGCTTTATCAATTTTACCAAACGCGGAACGGTATAAACGCCTCCCCCAAAAGAAATTCATGAATAGCTGGTTTTTGATCACTCTGCCTCACAAAAATCGGAATAAAAAGCGATCAAAAAATGTCACGTGTCCGAAAATGTTACCAATAAAAACGTCAACTCGTCCCACAAAAAACAAGATCTCACATGACTCTGTGGACTCAAATATGGAAAAATTACAGCTCTCAAAATGTGGTAACGCAAAAAATATTTTTTGCAATGAAAAGCGTCTTTCAGTATGTGACGGCTGCCAATCATAAAAATCCGCTAAAAAACCCGCTATAAAAGTAAATCAAACCCCCCTTCATCACCCCCTTAGTTAGGGAAAAATTAAAAAATTAAAAAATGTATTTATTTCCATTTTCCCATTAGGGTTAGGGTTAGGGTTAGGGCTAGAGTTAGGACTAGAGTTAGGACTATAGTTAGTGCTAGGGTTAGAGTTAGGGTTAGGGTTAGGGCAAGGGTTAGGGTTAGGGTTGGGGCTAGGGTTGGGGCTAGGGTTAGGGTTGGGGCTAGGGTTAGGGTTAGGGCTAGGGTAGGGTTAGGGCTAGGGTTAGGGCTAGGGTTGGGGCTAGGGTTAGGGCTAGGGTTAGGGCTAGTGTTACGGCTAGTGTTAGGGCTAGTGATAGGGCTAGGGTTATTGCTCAGGTTAGGGCTTGGGTTAGGGCTAGGGTTGGGGCTACAGTTAGGGTTGGGGCTAAAGATAGGGTTAGGGTTTGGATTACATTTACGGTTGGGAATAGGATTGGGTGTGTCTGGGTTAGAGGAGTGGTTAGGGTTACTGTTGGGATTAGGGTAAGGGGTGTGTTTGGATTAGGGTTTCAGTTATAATTGGGGGGTTTCCACTGTTTAGGCACATCAGGGGCTCTCCAAACGGGACATGGCATCCGATCTGAATTCCAGCCAATTCTGCGTTGAAAAAGGAAAACAGTGCTCCTTCCCTTCAGAGCTCTCCCGTGTGCCCAAACAGGGGTTTACCCCAACATATGGGGTATCAGCGTACTCAGGACAAATTGGACATCATCTTTTGGGGTCCAAGTTCTCCTGCTACCCTTGGGAAAATACAAAACTGGGGGCCAAAAAATAAGTTTTGTGGGAAAAAAAAGATTTTTTATTTTCACGGCTCTGCGTTGTAAACTGTAGTGAAACACTTGGGGGTTCAAAGTTCTCACAACACATCTAGATAAGTTCCTTGGGGGGTCTAGTTTCCGATATGGGGTCACTTGTGGGGGGTTTGTACTGTTTGGGTACATCAGGGGCTCTGCAAATGCAACGTGACGCCTGCAGACCAATCCATTTAAGTCTGCATTCCAAATGGCGCTCCTTCCCTTCCAAGCTTTGTCATGCGCCCAAACAGTGGTTCCCCCCCACATATGGGGTATCAGCGTACTCAGGACAAATTGCACAACAAGTTTTGGGGTCCAATTTATCCTGATACCCTTGTGAAAATACAAAACTGGGGGCTAAAAATCATTTTTGTGAAAAAAAAAAAAGAATTTTTATTTTCACGGCTCTGCGTTATAAACTGTAGTGAAACACTTGGGGGTTCAAAGCTCTCAAAACACATCTAGATAAGTTCCTTAGGGGGTCTACTTTCCAAAATGGTGTCACTTGTGGGGATTTTTAATGTTTAGGCACATCAGGGGCTCTCCAAACGCAACATGGCATCCCATCTTAATTCCAGTCAATTTTGCATTGAAAAGTAAAATAGCGCTCCTTCCCTTCCGAGCTCTGCTATGCGCCCAAACAATGGTTTACACCCACATATGGGGTATCAGCGTACTCAGGACAAATTGCACAACAATTTTTCGGGTCCAATTTCTTCTCTTATCCTTGGGAAAATAAAAAATTTGGGGCGAAAAGATAATTTTTGTGAAAAAATATTATTTTTTTTTTTTACGGCTCTGCATTATAAACTTCTGTGAAGCACTTGTTGGGTCAAAGTGCTCACCACACATCTAGATAAGATCCTTAGGGGGTCTACTTTCCAAAATGGTGTCACTTGTGGGGGGTTTCAATGTTTAGGCACATCAGGGGCTCTCCAAACGCAACATGGCGTCCCATCTCAATTCCAGTCAATTTTGCATTGAAAAGTCAAATGGCGCTCCTTTCCTTCCGAGCTCTGCCATGCGCCCAAACAGTGGTTTACCCCCACATATGGGGTATCAGCGTACTCAGGACAAATTGTACAACAAATTTTGGGGTCTATTTTCTCCTGTTACCCTTGGTAAAATAAAACAAATTGGAGCTGAAATAAATTTTGTGTGAAAAAAAGTTAAATGTTTATTTTTATTTAAACATTCCAAAAATTCCTGTGAAACACATGAAGGGTTAATAAACTTTTTGAAAGTGGTTTTGAGTACCTTGAGGGGTGCAGTTTTTAGAATGGTGTCACACTTGGGTATTTTCTATCATATAGACCCCTCAAAATTACTTCAAATGAGATGTGGTCCCTAAAAAAAAAATGGTGGTGTAAAAATGAGAAATTGCTGGTCAACTTTTAACCCTTATAACTCCGTCACAAAAAAAAATTTTGGTTCCAAAATTGTGCTGATGTAAAGTAGACATGTGGGAAATGTTATTTATTAAGTATTTTGCGTGACATATGTCTGTGATTTAAGGGCATAAAAATTCAAAGTTGGAAAATTGTGAAATTTTCAAAATTTTCGCCAAATATTCATTTTTTTCACAAATAAACGCAAGTTATATCGAAGAAATTTTACCATTATCATGAAGTACAATATGTCACGAGAAAACAATGTCTGAATCGCCAAGATCCGTTGAAGCGTTCCAGAGTTATAACCTCATAAAGGGACAGTGGTCAGAATTGTAAAAATTGGCCCGGTCATTAACATGCAAACCACCCTTGGGGGTGAAGGGGTTAAAAGATGACATACGTCATTTTGGTACATCCTATAAAAGGACATACTACTGTCCTGGGAGCAGAAAATCCCACAAGTTGAAAGAAGGGACTCCTTCAGCCTTGGAATGCTTTGCCTTGAGATATTAACCCCTTCCCGACCTTTGACGCCACGTAGGCGTCATGAAAACCCGTGCCAATCCGACCCATGACGCCTATGTGGCGTCATGGAATGATCGCGTCGCTGCAGAGCGGGTGAAAGGGATAACTCCGATTTCACCCGTTCTGCAGGGACAGGGGGAGTGGTACTTCAGCCCAGGGGGGGTGGCTTCACTCCCCCCGTGGCTATGATCGCTCTGATTGGCTGTTGAAAGTGAAACTGCCAATCAGAGCGATTTGTAATATTTCACCTAAAAAACTGGTGAAATATTACAATCCAGCCATGGCCGATGCTGCAATATCATCGGCCATGGCTGGAAATACTGAAGTGACCCCCCCCACCCCACCGATCGCCCCCCCAAGCCACCGATCTGTCCCGTAGTCCCCTCCGTCCTGTGCTCCGCTCCCCCGTCCTCCTGTCCGCTCCCCCCGTGCTCCTATGTCACCCCCTCGTGCCCCGACGCCCCCCCCGTGCCCCGATCTCCCCCCTTATACTTACCGAGGCTCCCGGTACCCGTCCGCCTCCTCCATGGGCGCCGCCATCTTCCAAAATGGCGGGCGCATGCTCAGTGCGCCTGCCGAATCGGCCGGCAGATTCATTACAAAGTACATTTTGATCGCTGTGGTAGGTTCTATCACAGCGATCAAAATAAAAAAAATAATAAATAAACCCCCCCCCTTTATCACCCCCATAGGTAGGGACAATAATAAAATAAAGAAAATATTTTTTTTTCTGTTTCCACTAGGGTTAGGGTTAGAACTAGGGGTAGGGTTAGGGTTACGGGTAGGGTTAGGGTTATGGCATGTGCACACAGTGCGGATTTGGCTGCGGATCCGCAGCGGATTGGCCGCGGATCCGCAGCGGATTGGCCGCGGATCCGCAGCGGATTGGCCGCGGATCCGCAGCGGATTGGCCGCTGCGAATTCGTACCAGTTTTCCATCAGGTTTACAGTACCATGTACACCTATGGAAAACCAAATCCGCTGTGCCCATGGTGCGAAAAATTCCGTGCAGAAACGCTGCGTTGTATTTTCCGCAGCATGTCAATTCTTTGTGCGGATTCCGCAGCGTTTTACACCTGTTCCTCAATAGGAATCCGCAGGTGAAATCCGCACAAAAAAACACTGGAAATCTGCTGTAAATCCGCAGGTAAAACGCAGTGCCTTTTACCTGCAGATTTTTCAAAAATCGTGCGGAAAAATCTCACACGAATCCGCAACGTGGGCACATAGCCTTAGGGTTAGAGTTGGAATTAGAGTTAGGGTTGGAATTAGGGCTAGGGTTGGAAATAGGGTTAAGATTAGGCTTGTGGTTAGGGTTACGGATAGGGTTAGGGGTGCGTTGGGGTTACAGTTGTGGTTAGGGTTAGGGTTGGGATTAGGGTTAGGATTAGGGTTGGAATTAGGGTTACGGGTGTGTTGCGGTTAGGGTTGTGGTTAGGGGTGTGTTGGGGTTAGGGTTGTGATTAGGGTTATGGCTACAGTTGGAATTAGGATTAGGGGTGTGTTGGGGTTAGTGTTGAAGTTAGAATTGAGGGGTTTCCACTGTTTAGGCACATCAGGGGTCTCCAAACGCAACATGGCACCACCATTGATTCCAGCCAATCTTGCGTTCAAAAAGTCAAATGGTGCTCCCTCCCTTCCAAGCCCCGACGTGCGCTGTTATGATCCCAATGGCAGAGGATCTCAGAGATTACAGCAAAGTCTGCAAACATAAATACCAGCTCATAGGGAAGTGGTAACTAGGCTGACCATATACCTGATCCTAGCACAAACAACTAACAGTAGCCGGGGAACGTGCCTAAGTTGATTCTAGACGTCTCGCGCCAGCCGGAGAACTAACTAACCCTGTCAGGGAAAATAAGACCTCTCTTGCCTCCAGAGAAAAGACCCCAAAGTTATAATACAAGCCCCCAACAAATAATAATAACGGTGAGGTAAGAAGAAAAGACAAACGTAAGAATGAACTAGATTTTAGCAAAGAGAGGCCCACTGACTAATAGCAGAAGATAGTAAGATGACTTATATGGTCAGCAAAAAACCCTGCAAAATATCCACGCTGAATATCCAAGAACCCCCGAACCGACTAACGGTGAGGGGGGAGAATATCAGCCCCCTAGAGCTACCAGCGATATCAGGAATCAAATTTTGTACAAGCTGGACAAAAATATGAACAATGCAAATAAACAAAAATAAGAAAGCAGGACTTAGCTTATCTTGCAAAGAACCAGGACCTGAAGACAGGAGCAAACAGAAATGAACTGATTACAACGATGCCAGGCACTGGACTGAGAATCCAGGAAGTTTAAATAGCAACACCCCAGGCCTAACGAACCAGGTGAGTACCAACCTGGGAAAAGACAATCCAAGTGCCAAACCACTAGTGACCACAAGAGGGAGCCAAGAAGTATAGTTCACAACAGTGCGCCCAAACAGTGGTTTACCCCCACATTTGGGGTACCAGTGTACTCAGGACAAACTGGGCAACAACTGTTGGGGTCCAATTTCTCCTGTTACCCTTGCAAAAATAAAAAATTACTTGCTAAAACATAATTTTTGAGGAAAGAACAATTATTGTTTATTTTCACGGCTCTGCGTTATAAACTTCTGTGAAGCACTTGGGGGTTGAAAGTGCTCACCACACATCTAGATAAGTTCCTTCGGGGGTCTAGTTTCCAAAATGGGGTCACTTGTGGTGTGTTTCTACTGTTTAGGCACATCAGGGGCTCTGCAAATGCAATGTGACGCCCGCAGACCATTCCATCAAAATCTGCATTTCAAATGTCACTACTTCCCTTCCGAGCCCTGACGTGTGCCCAAACAGTGGTTTACCCCCACATATGGGGTACCAGCACACTCACAACAAACTGGGCAACAAATATTGGGGCCCAATTTCTCCTGTTACCCTTGTGAAAATAAAAAATTGCTTGCTAAAACATCTTTTTTGAGGAAAGAATAATGATTTTTTATTTTCACGGCTCTGCGTTGTAAACTTCTGTGAAGCACTTGGTGGTTGAACGTGCTCACCACACATCTAGATAAGTTCCTTGGGGGGTCTAGTTTCCAAAATGGGGTCACTTGTGGGGGGTTTCTACTGTTTAGGCATATCAGGGGCTCTGCAAACGTAACATGATGCCCGCAGACCATTCCATCAAAGTCTGCATTCCAAAACGTCACTACTTCCCTTCCGAGCCCCGGCATGTGCCCAAACAGTGGTTTACCCCCATATATGGGGTATCAGCGTACTCAGGAGAAACTGGACAACAACTTTTGGGTCCAATTTCTCCTGTTACTCTTGCAAAAATAAAAAATTCTGGGCTAAAAAAATATTTTTGAGAAAAGAAAAATTATTTTTTATTTTCATGGCTCTGCGTTATAAACTTCTGTGAAGCACTTGGGGGTTCAAAGTGCTCACCACACATCTAGGTTAGTTCCTTGGGAGGTCTAGTTTCCAAAATGGGGTCACTTGTGCGGGAGCTCCAATGTTTAGGCACACAGGGGCTCTCCAAACGCGACATGGTGTCCGCTAATGATTGGAGCTAATTTTCCATTCAAAAAGCCAAATGGTGTGCCTTCCCTTCCGAGCCCTGCCGTGCGTCCAAACAGTGGTTTACCCCCACATATGGGGTATCATCGTACTCAGGACAAACTGGACAACAACATTTGGGGTCCAATTTCTCCTATTACCCTTGGGAAAATAAAAAATTCTGGGCTAAAAATCATTTTTGAGGAAAGAAAAATTATTTTTTATTTTCACGGCTCTGCGTTATAAACTTCTGTGAAGCACCTGGGGGTTATAAGTGCTCACTATGCATCTAGATAAGTTCCTTGGGGGGTCTAGTTTCCAAAATGGGGTCACTTGTAGGGGATCTCCAATGTTTAGGCACACAGGGGCTCTCCAAACGCGACATGGTGTCCGCTAACGATTGGAGCTAATTTTCCATTCAAAAAGTCAAATGGCACGCCTCCCCTTCCGAGCCTTGCCGTGCACCCAAACAGTGGTTTACCCCCACATATGAGGTATCGGCGTACTCAGGAGAAATTGCCCAACAAACTTTAGGATCCATTTTATCCTGTTGCCCATGTGAAAATGAAAGAATTGAGGCTAAAAGAAATTTTGGGTGAAAAAAAAGTACTTTTTCATTTTTGCGCATCAATTTGTGAAGCACCTGGGGGTTTAAAGTGCTCACTATGCCTCTAGATAAGTTCCTTGGGGGGTCTAGTTTCCAAAATGGGGTCACTTGTGGGGGAGCTCCAATGTTTAGGAACACGGGGGCTCTCCAAACGCGACATGGTGTCCGCTAAAGATTGGAGCCAATTTTTAATTCAAAAAGTCAAATGGCGCTCCTTCCCTTCCGAGCCCTGCCGTGCGCCCAAACAGTGGTTTACCCCCACATATGAGGTATCAGCGTACTCAGGACAAATTGGACAACAACGTCCGTGGTCCAGTTTCTCCTTCTACCCTTGGGAAAATAAAAAAATTGTTGCTAAAAGATCATTTTTGTGACTAAAAAGTTAAATGTTCATTTTTTCCTTCCATGTTGCTTCTGCTGCTGTGAAACACCTGAAGGGTTAATAAACTTCTTGAATGTGGTTTTGAGCACCTTGAGGGGTGCAGTTTTTAGAATGGTGTCACTTTTGGGTATTTTCAGCCATATAGAACCCTCAAAATGACTTCAAATGTGAGGTGGTCCCTAAAAAAAATGGTTTTGTAAATTTTGTTGTAAAAATGAGAAATCACTGGTCAAATTTTAACTCTTATAACTTCCTAGCAAAAAAAAAATTTGTTTCCAAAATTGTGCTGATGTAAAGTAGACATGTGGGAAACGTTATTTATTAACTATTTTGTGTCACATAACTCTCTGGTTTAACAGAATAAAAATTCAAAATGTGAAAATTGCGAAATTTTCAAAATTTTCGCCAAATTTCCGTTTTTTTTCACAAATAAACTCAGAAATTATCGACCTAAATTTACCACTAACATGAAGCCCAATATGTCACGAAAAAACAATCTCAGAATCGCTAGGATCCGTTGAAGCGTTCCTGAGTTATTACCTCATAAAGGGACACTGGTCAGAATTGCAAAAAACGGCAAGGTCATTAAGGCCAAAATAGGCTGGGTCATGAAGGGGTTAAGACTATCTACATTTTGCATAGTTTTGGGGGCTCCGTCAGGGCACGTTTGTTCAGAGCGGCCTATCACGTTCCCTAATCAGTCATTTTATGTTTGTGTGTGTAGCCCATTCACTATCTCCATCTATCCCCACCCCCTGAAGATGGCTTTGCCATCATTGTAAATAAAACATTGTTGATACACACCTGTACTTTGTATCTTCCCTGCCTCATTGTAGAGTGCAAGCTCTCAGGAGCAAGGTGGGTTTATTTTGCTTTAATTATTATACGGTTGTTACTTATGACTGTTGTTTTGGAGACTGTCAAACTGTAAAGCGCTGCGGAATTTGTGGACACTGTATGGATGGAAGTTTATTATTGTTGTTATTATTAATCCTTCCCAAACTCCACATTCAGCAATCAGACAGATTCTTGTCCCATAAGTCTGTTGCGTTTTGTTTTCCAGGGACATAAGGACTGCCTTTTGTACCTTGTGGTGAAGCAGCAGTACTATGTGGTGTGGCAGAGGATCCCATAATCGCGGCTCTTACAGCAGTCACGGCTCCTAAGATAAATGAAACTGTATCCAGGGCTCTTAATGTTAAGACCCCATAGTCTCACTGCCTCACAGTAGATAATCTCCCTACGTAATGAGGAAGAAACCTACTACTTCTCTAGCCATGGAATATGGTTACTCCCACAATGGCAGTCTGGGTGTATAAAGATCCCTGAGAAGATTGCCTCTTGGGATATGTATGTGCATAATATGCATATATGGACAAATAAGTTGACATACTTATAATGTCTGGACTAATGACTCGTATAAATGCAGTTCCGAATAATTTCAAGTGTCGGAAGATTTTTACTAGCACTACCACCACCACCTTCATTGATTCAGAGTCCGGACTCCCTGTGTCTAACATCAAGTAAAACAGGAGTGATGATCCACGTTTCTCTTTCAGCGCTTCTAATGAGAAGCCCGACGTTGGTAATGGCAGGAGATATTACCTGCCTGATGGTGTTCCTTAGTTTCAATAATATATAACCCTTCTTGGGGTTAGACATCTAAGGATTTGGAAAAGACGTGATCTCCTGGATAAGTAATGTGCGTACATCCCAATGCTCTGCCATTATCCATGTACTAACTGTTATTGGTTTGATCTTCCCGCAGTCCAGGGCCTCTGTCCTGCAGGTCTCCTTGTAGTACGGTAAGCTGGTCTGTAACCAAGACTTAACCTGAGCCCAGAAGGACCAATGAAGGAACAATCCTGGGTTATAAGCACATGCAGCTTATTATTGGTCGGTACAGTCCTCATTGTGTGGTGGCTGTGACTTTCACCATATTTTGCTGGGCAATAAGGTTTTCTAACCCTATTCGGGGGCTGTGATGTCTATAAGTATCTATCACAATAAATAACTTGCTGTGGTTCATTATTGGTATTGGAGTACAATGGGTGAATTTCCCTCTCTGTTTCTGATGCTTATTTCATTTACAACATTCATACTGAAATTGACCATTATAGATGTATACCAGGCACTCACTACGGTGATTTTCTTTGCGGATCTCTTTAGATATCTATGTTTTTCTGATCTTTCAGATCCTTTATATATTTAATCTGGTTTTTGCCTGGGACTTTGATTCCTGGGCTTCTGTACCCACCCTGGGAGAGTTGCTTTGGTATTCTCCATGGTGCTGTCCTGAGGGACGTAATGGAGAAAGGGAAATTAGACTTACCGGTAATTCCATTTCCAGTTAGTCCCTCAGGACAGCACCCATAGTTCCCTCCCTTATGTTTCTGTTTTAGGATTGTTCGGGATTAATCTACCGGCAAATCGTTCGTCCTTCGGGTCACCATGGCTCGAAATTAAGATGAAGCAGTTTAATGGTTATTACAGACATGTTTGTAAGGGCACGTTTAGACTATTTATTTCCATCCTTCGGTGGTACTTTTGAAAGAACACTGGAGGGTGGAGGTGGGAGTTTCCTTTTAACCTCTCTATGATCCTGTCCCGCTATAGGTCAAGGAAGGACGTCCTCCATGGTGCTGTCCTGAGGGACTAACTGGAAATGGAATTACCGGTAAGTCTAATTTCCCTTTTTTTTGCAATAAAAAGCGTCTTTTAGTGCATGACAGCAGCCAAACATAAAAACCGCTATAAGGGCTCTTTCACACATCCTGATATTTCCGGTACCTGAGATGTCAGTGTCCGTGTGTGTAATATTTGCAGCACACATGTGGCATGCGTGGGCCACATCAGTACCACACAGACGGGCGCCAGGGAAGAAGCGTAACAGTAAGCGCTGTTCCCTGGCGCCGAATGCTGAACACCGGGTGCTCCGTGAGCTAGCGGCGATCTCATCGGATCTCACCGCCGTTCAGCCCGGCTGGGAACGCAGCCTCAGTGACCGGTGGTAACCTCTGACATCATTGCCTTGTCACTGACGCTGCGCTCTCAGCATTTCATTCACCAGTGGTTCTCAGCCTGGACGGTCGCATCTTGTCACCGTCCAGGTTGAAAACTGTGGATTATAGCGTGGAACAGAATGACGGATAGGTGAGGGCAGGGCCGGACTGGGACTAAAATTCAGCCCTGGCATTTGAAGTTACACAGGCCCACTTGTCACATTGTGACTGTATAATATCTTTGTACACTTGTAGGCAGGGCCGGTTTTAGGCAAAGTGGGGCCCTAGGCAAAGTTTAAAATGGGTCCCCAAATGCTAACATATTGCACATCACACAGAAGCCTTTCTGTTGTATTTACGTGCGCTGAGTTCAGGCCGCTAAACGAGTTTGATCGACAATACTGAAGTTGTTCAACGCTTGTTTCCCGGCCTCTTTCCACCAGCTGAGGAATAATGATGGGACAGAACGATCACTAATAGATCACTAACAGATCACCATACAGTATCATGTTTTCAGCAGCACATCTACAGTTTACACTGGCAATGTGCTGCTGACAACAAGGCTTTTTGTTCCAGCAAAAACAATCCGAATATGCAGCATTTTACTTGTTTAGTTAAATACACCCCATAGTCCTCCATATATTATAATGTGCTCCATAGTCCTCCATATAGTATAATACACTCCCTATAGTCCTCCATATATTAAAATACACTGCTCAGTCCTCCACATAGTATAATACACTCCTCATAGTCCTCCATATAGCATAATACAATCCTCATAGTCCTCCATATAGCATAATACAATCCTCATAGTGCTCCATATAGTATAATGCACCGCCACAGTCATCCATGTAGTACAATTCACTTCCCATAGTATAATGCACCCCATAGTTCTTCATATAGTATAACGTATTCCCCATAGTCCTCGATACAGTATAATGCAGCCCACATATAGTATAATGCAGCCACCCCAGAGTATAACGCAGCCACCCCAGAGTATAACGCAGCCACCCCAGAGTATAATGCAGCCACCCCAGAGTATAATGCAGCCACCCCACAGAGTATAATGCAGCCACCCCAGAGTATGTAACCCCCATAGAATATAATACAGCCCACCTCCCCATAATATATAATGTAGCCCCCCATAGAATATAATGCAGCCCCCCATAGTATATAACGCAGCCTCCCCCATAGAATATAATATACTCCCCATAGTATATAGCAAAGTCCGCATATTATATAGCACAAACCGCATAGTATACAGCACAGCCTGCATACTATAGCACAGCTCGCGTAGTAGATAACACAGCCCACACAGCAGTATTCAGCACAGACCACACAGTAGTATACAGCACAGCCCACGTAGAAGTATACAGCACAGTCCACACAGTAGTATACAGCACAGCCCTCAGAGTAATATATACAGCACAGCCCACAGAGTAATATATACAGCACAGCCCACAAAGTAATATATACAGCACAGCCCACAAAGTAATATATACAGCACAGCCCACAGAGAACTATATACAGCACAGCCCACAGAGAACTATATACAGCACAGCCCACAGAGAACTATATACAGCACAGCCCACAGAGAACTATATAAAGCACAGCCCAGAGTACTATATAAAGCACAGCCCAGAGTACTATATACAGCACAGCCCAGAGAGTACTATATACAGCACAGCCCAGAGAGTACTATATACAGCACAGCCCACAGAGTACTATATACAGCACAGCCCACAGAGTACTATATACAGCACAGCCCACAGAGTACTATACACAGCACAGCCCACAGAGTACTATATACAGCACAGCCCACAGAGTACTATATACAGCACAGCCCACAGAGTACTATATACAGCACAGCCCACAGAGTACTATATACAGCACAGCCCACAGAGAACTATATACAGCACACAGTAGTATACAGCACAGAGAACTATATACAGCCCACAGTGGTATACAGCACAGAGCACAGCCCACAGAGAACTATATACAGCCCACAGTAGTATACAGCACAGAGCACAGCCCACAGAGAACTATATACAGCACAGAGCACAGCCCACAGAGAACTATATACAGCCCACAGTAGCATACAGCACAGAGCACAGCCCACAGATAACTATATACAGCCCACAGTAGTATACAGCACAGAGCACAGCCCACAGAGTACTATATACAGCCCACAGTAGTATACAGCACAGAGCACAGCCCAGAGAACTATATATAGCACACAGTAGTATACAGCACAGAGCACAGCCCACAGAGAACTATATACAGCCCACAGTAGTATACAGCACAGAGCACAGCCCACAGAGTACTATATACAGCCCACAGCAGTATACAGCACAGAGCACAGCCCACAGAGAACTATATACAGCCCACAGTAGTATACAGCACAGAGCACAGCCCACAGAGAACTATATACAGCCCACAGTAGTATACAGCACAGAGCACAGCCCACAGAGAACTATATACAGCCCACAGCAGTATACAGCACAGAGCACAGCCCACAGAGAACTATATACAGCCCACAGCAGTATACAGCACAGAGCACAGCCCACAGAGAACTATATACAGCCCACAGTAGTATACAGCACAGAGCACAGCCCACAGAGTACTATATACAGCCCACAGAGTACTATATATAGCACAGAGCACACAGTAGTATACAGCACAGAGCACAGCCCACAGAGAGCTATATACAGCCCACAGTAGTATACAGCACAGAGCACAGCCCACAGAGAGCTATATACAGCCCACAGCAGTATACAGCACAGAGAACAGCCCACAGAGAACTATATACAGCCCACAGTAGTATACAGCACAGAGCACAGCCCACAGAGTACTATATATAGCACACAGCCCACGGTAGTATACAGCACAGAGCACAGCCCACAGAGTACTATATATAGCACAGAGCACACAGTAGTATACAGCACAGAGCACAGCCCACAGAGAGCTATATACAGCCCACAGCAGTATACAGCATACCTCCCAACTTTTGAAGATGGGAAAGAGGGACAAAGTTTGCGGCGCGCAAATTTTAGGCCACGCCTCTGACCACACCCATTCATAATTAGTCACACCCATATCCACGTCCCAACCACACCCATTTAGCACTGCTGATCACACTGTTTCATATACAATAGTTATAAACAAAAAAATATGGCCACACAGTGCTCCATACTGTATAATGGCCACACATGAGGCTCCATACTGTATAATGAACACACATGACGCTCCATACTGTATAATGACCGCATGCATACTGTATAATGGCCGCACATGATGCTCCATACTGTATAATGACCGCACATGATGCTCCATACTGTATAATGACCGCACATGATGCTCCATACTGTATAATGGCCGCACATGATGCTCCATACTGTATAATGACCGCACATGATGCTCCATACTGTATAATGACCGCATGCATACTGTATAATGGCCGCACATGATGCTCCATACTGTATAATGAACGCACATGATGCTCCATACTGTATAATGACCGCACATGATGCTCCATATTGTATAATGACCGCACATGATGCTCCATACTGTATACTGGCTGCACATGATGCTCCATACTGTATAATGAACACACATGATGCTCCATACTGTATAATGGCCACACATGATGCTCCATATTGTATAATGACCGCACATGATGCTCCATACTGTATAATGACCGCACATGATGCTCCATACTGTATAATGACCGCACATGATGCTCCATACTGTATAATGACCGCACATGATGCTCCATATTGTATAATGACCGCACATGATGCTCCATACTGTATAATGACTGCACATGATGCTCCATATTGTATAATGACCGCACATGATGCTCCATACTGTATACTGGCTGCACATGATGCTCCATATTGTATAATGACCGCACATGATGCTCCATACTGTATAATGACTGCACATGATGCTCCATACTGTATAATGACCCCACATGATGCTCCATACTGTATTATGGCCACAGTTCTCCATACTGTATAATGACATACAGGCACGCAGCTCAAACACATGCAGCATCACACACACAGTATCACACATACACACGCAGCATCACAAACGCAGCTCACAAACACATGCAGCTTTTACACAAATGCATCACACATGCAGCCATCACACACACACACAGCCATCACACACACACGCAGTCATCACACACACACACACAGCCATCACACACACACGCAGTCATCACACACACGCAGTCATCACACACACACGCAGTCATCACACACACGCAGCCATCACACACACACACGCAGCCATCACACACACATGCAGCCATCACACACACACACACACACGCAGCCATCACACACACACACGCAGCCATCACACACACACGCAGCCATCACACACACACACACACGCAGCCATCACACACACACACGCAGCCATCACACACACACGCAGCCATCACACACACACACACACGCAGCCATCACACACACACACGCAGCCATCACACACATGCAGCCATCACACACACAGCCATCACACACACACGCAGCCATCACACACACACACACGCAGCCATCACACACATGCAGCCATCACACACACACGCAGCCATCACACACACACGCAGACATCACACACACACACACACACACGCAGCCATCACACACACACACACGCAGCCATCACACACATGCAGCCATCACACACACCCAGCCATCACACACACCCAGCCATCACACACACACACACCCAGCCATCACACACACACACACACCCAGCCATCACACACACACACTCAGCCATCACACACACACACCCAGCCATCACACACACACACCCAGCCATCACACACACCCAGCCATCACACACACCAGATACCTCATACACACATGACACACACACAAATGCAGCATCACACATCTCACACACACACACACATCACACACACACACAATCTCCTCTGTGGTGCAGGGGCGGCTGATCTGTCCATGTGCAGCTCTTCAGTTTCTCCGGCTGCTCACAGCTCTGCACTGTCCCGGCACCTCCCCCGTCTCTCCTTCTCTGCCGGGATAGCAGCTAAGAGCAGGAGACGCCAGAGCTCTGTGCACACACAGGAGGTAGTGAGTCGCTGACCTCTCATCTTGATCGCTGCTGGCTCTCTTCCTCAGCGTGGCAGCGCCGCACACACAGGGAGCGGGGCCGGGATCGGTCGGGAGGAGACCCAGCATGAATAAGAAAAAAAAAACAGCCACAAACCTAATCGGGCTCTCTCTACGTCCCGGAAGTGGGCGGGGCTTCACCGGCGGCCGCAAATTCGGGATTTTAAATGCCCGAAGCGGGACAGCGGGACCCCGGTGCCAAAGCGGGACTGTCACGCTGAAATCGGGACGGTTGGGAGGTATGGTATACAGCACAGCCCACAGAGAGCTATATACAGCCCACAGTAGTATACAGCACAGAGCACAGCCCACAGAGAGCTATATACAGCCCACAGCAGTATACAGCACAGAGCACAGCCCATAGAGAACTATATACAGCCCACAGCAGTATACAGCACAGCCCACAGAGAGCTATATACAGCCCACAGTAGTATACAGCACAGAGCACAGCCCACAGAGAGCTATATACAGCCCACAGCAGTATACAGCACAGAGCACAGCCCATAGAGAACTATATACAGCCCACAGCAGTATACAGCACAGCCCACAGAGAGCTATATACAGCCCACAGTAGTATACAACACAGAGCACAGCCCACAGAGAGCTATATACAGCCCACAGCAGTATACAGCACAGAGCACAGCCCACAGAGAACTATATACAGCCCACAGCAGTATACAGCACAGAGCACAGCCCACAGAGAACTATATACAGCCCACAGCAGTATACAGCACAGAGCACAGCCCACAGAGAACTATATACAGCCCACAGTAGTATACAGCACAGAGCACAGCCCACAGAGTACTATATATAGCACACAGCCCACGGTAGTATACAGCACAGAGCACAGCCCACAGAGAACTATATACAGCCCACATCTCTTCTCTTCCTCCCCTCCCCTCCTCCGAGAATGGCCCCACAGTCCAGAAAAAAAAAAAAACTCTCCTCACCTCTCCTCGTGCCCAGCGTTGCTTCCTGGTTCCTGCTCCTGTCTCAGCAGCTGCAGTCTGCCCGGGACACAGCAGGTGCGCGATGATATGACATCATCGCGCACCCGCAGTGTCAGAGGCAGAGCGGGGAATGATGGGAGAGGAGCGTCTGTGGACGCTCTCTCCTCCATCATTGCATTCAACTGTACCGGCGTCTATACGCCGGTATAGTTGAATGCGACGGCGGGGGCGGCGGATTGAGCGGCCCACCACTGGCACCGGCCCTTCTGGCATTTGCCAGAAGTGCCCTATGGCCAGTCCGGCCCTGGGTGAGGGATAGTGTTTTTTATTTTATTACAGGAGAACAAGGGTTTCGGCGGAATAGGCGTTAGGGGAGTATAACTGTGTTTGTTATTTAAAAAAAAAAAATGGAAAGTGTGTTTTTTTTTTTTATTTCTAATACTAGTTTTTTGTTTCTTTTTGGTCGTCATTCTATAAATAAAGCTACTTTGTTTTTATACTTCCTGGTATTTGTCCTCGGCAAAACTTTGATGCCAGAGCTGGACTGGCCATCTGGCATTTCTGGCAAATGCCAGAAGGGCCAGTCCCTGAGGTGGGCCGCTTGATTACCTCCACGGTCTTCCGCTGCATACACAGCAGCCAACATTAGCTTGCCTTGTGCACACGATTGCGTTGCACAGCTGTAACCACCGGGACCACGTGGTGGCGCACTTTACTGTTCTGTGCCTCAGCCTTTAAGCAAAAGCGATGGCAAAATGATACAATGGACATTGGGCGTCTTCTAATTGAGCTGTGTTGTAAAGTACAGAGCGTCTTCTGAGCGTAAAACACCAGACAAATGGCCCCATCTTTTAACTGCTCGGTGGTTTTAGAAACCTGAAGTGCTTAAAAGATGCTCCAAAGCCTGACTATGTGCACAGCAAGTCACTTACTATATAAACGCATATATTCATTTTAGTACTTTTCATAGTGGTTTCCTTGCCATGATCTGCACCAAAAAAATTAATTTGCACTTACCCTAAGTGGTATGTACCCAAAATTGGCATCAGTGAACACTACAGCTTCCCGGCCTCATTACCTTTGTCCAAAAAAAACAATTATGAGTCTCAAAAATCGTTGAGGGAAAAATTATTTTATCAAAAAAATTGTAGATAATAAATGTAGCATATACATTTTTTATTGTCGCCATTGGCCAGATAAAGATAGCATGTCAGTTACTGTATATCTATTGGTAAGCTGCATTACAGCACCACTCTGGGGTTTCTTCTATTTGAGCGCTGGAGCACCACAAATTTAAGTTCTTCTAGTATTACACTTCTCAGCCTCCCTCTTCAGCTCTTCACTACGCTGCTCCATTCACATGGCGCCATCTTGTGACTGTAAGTCAGAGGTAACGGTCACAAACTTTTTGTGTAAGTCTATGAGAGCCTCATTCTACCTTTCCTCTGACCTCGCGCTGGCCTCCTTCGTCTATGAGAGCCTCATTCTAGCTTTCCTCTGACCTCGCGCTGGCCTCCTTCTGTCATATATTTACTTTTGTGGCTTCCAGATCACCCAGCAAACCAGTGGAGCGATCCTGCCGGTCACAAACTGCTGCAGAGCGACTGGAGCGGCATTGATAAGAGATGAAGATGGCAGCTAGTGAGTATAAAACATGGGTCAGGGATCTTAGATTACTGCACCCTCTCTAGCAGTAAAAATTAGAGAAAACAAAACCACTGGAGTGGTGCTTTAGTTTTCTCTTCGCCACGACAGCACCCACTGAGAGAGGGGATCCGCCCCTAGGAACAGGAAACCCTACGGAGAGATAAAAGGGGCGGTCCCCCTCGCTCCCACAGTTTGGTTTCCTGTTCCTATGGGAAATCCACGGAGAAGAGGATGCCTAGCCTGGATGCCGCTTGCGAAGTTTACCTGTGAGGACGGCAAGGGCTCCAGAGCTGGATGCAGCGTCGGGGGTCCTCTTCTCAGCTTCCCCCCTCTGCTGGCAGGCACCATGAGGCCAGAACTGCAGGGGTTCCTGGCTCATGGAAATCCACCCGGATCGTCTGCGAGACCAAGCGCCGAGGTAGGGCGAGCGCTGCGCCTTGGCGAGCGCTCATGCGGCGTGGAGCTCCACTATTTCCCCAGGAGTGCAGAGGTAAACTCCGGGGTGAGAGAGGAGGTGGACGGCACCCGCGCTGATGCCGGTGGCAGCGCGGGTGCATAGAGTATGGCCGCGACCCGGGAGTGATTAGCACTTCCGGGTTCAACCGGAAGAAGATGGCGGCCCCCATGTGAAAAGGACACCGGCGCTAACTCTCCGGCGTCCAATATGGATTCCATGCAGGACTCTGCGGTGCCTTCTGTGGAAGCTGCCGCAACCATCCCACGCAGCCGGGGCAGCAGCAGTCGCTCTAATCAGAGCAGATCTTCTAGGAAGAAGTCGGACCGAGCTATTTCTCTGCCACAGTCTCCTCCTCGTCAGTCGGTACCTTAAACAGACAGCTTCATTGGGGTGAGTGTGCATCTACCCTGATAGGCTGCTTATTGTTCCCTCTCCTTCTATACACCCTAGGCAAAGAAAACTGAAAAGACGAAACACAAGCAGTGTGCGTTATGTCTCCAGCCCCTTCCGGATAGTTACACAAAGAGGCTTTGCAAATCATGCATTAATTCCACCTTACGGCAGGAAGCCGCAATTAAATCAGAAGATATCAGGCTTATGATTAGGCAGGAATTACGAGCCCTTCATAGTTCTGACAAGGAGCCACGTACCAAAGAGAAAAAGGGGTACGTGTCCCCTATATCTGATCAGTCTTCTGATATGGAGAAGGCAGACTCGGATATTACCAACGAATATGCTTCCTCAGATGAGGATCAGGATACATGCTTTCCCACCGATAGTATTGATAACCTTGTGAAGTCCGTTTGTAACACCATGGGCATTGAGGATTCGAAAGTCCGTAAAACGCAGCAGGACATAATGTTCGCTGGTTTATCGGAGAAGAAAAGACCCTCCTTTCCGATAATAGCAGCGGTAAAAAATCTAGTCAAAAAAGAGTGGGAGACTCAGGGACAAAGGGGATTACCACCATCCTCAAAAAGGCGTTATCCCTTCAATGATGAAGAGTTTTCAACATGGACAAAAGCCCCGAAGGTGGACGCAGCAGTGGCATCCACATCAAAAAAATCCCTGCTACCTGTAGAGGATTCAGGCTCATTACAGGACCCACTGGACCGTAAGGCCGACTCTCTGTTAAAAAGAGCCTGGGAGTCATGTACGGGAGCTTTTAGACCGGCTATTTCAGCAACATGCACCGCTAGGTCCATGTTAGTCTGGCTAAATGACTTAGAGGAAGGACTAAAAGGCGGTCTCTCTAGAGACAAACTGAGGTCCTCTATACCCTTAATTAGGGGTGCTACAGCCTTCCTAGCGGACTCATCTGCCGACTCCATACGCTTGGCAGCCAAGTCGGCAGGTCTCACGAATGCAGCACGTAGAGCCCTGTGGCTTAAGGGCTGGAAGGGTGATCCCCAGACAAAATCCAAATTATGTGGCCTCCCATGTCAGGGTGAGTACCTGTTTGGTACCAAACTGGACGAAATCCTCACTAAAGCGGGAGAGAGAAAGAAAGGCTTCCCTAATAATAATTACCTTCCGTCCTATAGGAGAGCGTTCCGGAAGCCCGTGTTTAATAAAAGAAAAGAGTTTAAGAACCAAGACCGCTGGACCCCTAGAGATACTAAACAAAGGGGTGCATTCTTTGGGAAGCGCCCTTTCAAACCTGAAGACAAACCCCGTTAGAGCAGATCTACCTGTGGGAGGTAGATTGTCCTCCTTCTCAAACCAATGGAGGAAAATAACATCAAACGTGTGGGCAAATAGTCTCATCACCTCTGGTTTAAAGTTAAAATTTGCCCGAGTCCCTCCGGACTCATTTCTATTGACTTCTTTAAAATCGCCGTCTCAACAGGAGGCATTAGAGCAAGAAGTAATGAATCTTCTGTCAAAAGGAGTTTTGGTGGAGGTTCCATTTCTTCAGGAGGGGAAAGGGTTCTATTCCCCTTTATTTTTAATTCCAAAACCTGATGGATCGTTCAGAACCATTATAAATCTTAAAAAACTGAACACCTTCTTAGAAAATCAAACCTTTAAAATGGAATCTATCCGGTCCACCATAAAACTCCTGTTTCCCCATTGCTTTATGGCGGTTCTTGACTTGAAAGATGCGTATTACCATCTACCAATCTTTAAGGAACATCAACAATATCTCCGCGTGGCGATTGTACTAAATGGGTGTATACGACATTTTCAGTATACAGCGATGCCCTTTGGACTATCAATAGCTCCAAGGGTGTTCACTAAACTGATGTCATAGGTAATGTCATATCTAAGATCAAAAGACACCCTCATAATCCCATACCTAGATGACCTCTTGGTAGTAGGAAAATCCCCTTCACAATGTGATATAATTTCATCTTTGCAGAAATTAGGGTGGTTAATAAATTGGGAAAAATCTAGGCTAGTCCCGACAACTCGGCAAACATTTTTGGGGATTATATTAGACTCTATAAAACAGAAATGTTTCCTCCCAGAAAACAAAAATATAACAGTTAGAAATAAAGTTCAGTCTGTATTAGATAAACCTATAATTTCCCTGCGGGAAGGCATGTCCCTACTTGGCTCCTTCACGTCGTATATACCGGCTGTTCCATGGGCTCAGTTCCATTCAAGGTGTTTACAGTATGCAATTTTACATGAGGAGATAAAATTACAAGGACGATTAGACGGTAAAATTTCTCTTTCCGGTGACGTAATCCAATCCCTAACCTGGTGGCTAGAACCGGATCATCTAATTAGCGGGGTTCCCTGGGTGGTTAAACCCTCAAACATAATATTTACAGATGCCAGTCCTAATGGTTGGGGAGCACACTTAAGGGACCAGATAGTCCAAGGGCTATGGTCGGTTACGGAGTCAGATGACTCATCTAATAAAAAAGAACTAAAAGCTATCTATCATGCCCTATGTGAATTCCTTCCGCAGCTACACGGAACACATACCAGAGTTCTCTCAGACAACATGACATCAGTGGCTTACATCAATCATCAAGGGGGAACAAGATCAGGCACTCTCATGTCTATAGCCGAAGACATCCTAACTCTAGCCGAGAATCATCTTCTGTCCTTGTCAGCTCTACATGTCCGAGGAGTAGACAACTCAAAAGCGGACTTACTCAGTCGTCATACCCTCCACCAAGGGGAGTGGGTGTTAAATCATCAGATATTCAAGATGATAACCATGAAATGGGGTATACCCCACATAGATCTCTTCGCTACAAGAGACAACAGGCAGGTAAAAACATTCGCCTCAATGTTCCGAACCGACAACCCCGATGTTCTCGATGCCCTCCAGGTTCCATGGACATTTCCGAAGGCATATGCCTTTCCTCCATTGATTCTTCTTCCAACAGTAATCAGGAAGATAAGGGAGGACAGAGCGAACATAATATTGATTGCCCCGTTTTGGCCAAAGAGACCATGGTTTTCCCTGCTCAGAGCCATGTCCATCTCGGATCCATGGATTCTCCCAGAGGATCAGGATCTTCTCTTCCAGGGGCCCTTCAACCACCCTCATGTTAAGGGACTACGGTTGACAGCCTGGAATTTGAGAGGCAGCTGTTAAAATGAAGAGGCTTCTCTGATAAAGTAATTGATACCTTATTGCTAAGTAGAAAAAGATCCACTACATCTATCTATGTAAGAGTGTGGAAAAAATTCTTAAGCCTCTATCCATCAGCCCTGTCAAATGAAATTCCGGTCTCTATTATTCTCGAATTTCTCCAGAGAGGACGTGATTTAGGCCTTGCAGTTAGTACCTTAAAAGTACAAGTTTCTGCACTAGGAGCCTTGTATAGTCACAACATTGCGGGTGATAGGTGGATAGCCAGATTTTTTTCAGCCTGCCAGAGATCAGAACCAGTTCAAATTCCCCACTTAACTCCTTGGGATGTTAATCTAGTCCTTGAAGCCTTGACAGATCACCCGTTTGAGCCTCTACACTCAGCTCATATTAAACACGTCTCCCTCAAGACTGCTCTTCTTGTCGCTCTAGTATCGGCAAGAAGGGTAAGTGACATACAGGCACTATCAGTAGATCCTCCCTTTATGTCAATATTGCCAGATAGAATTGTCCTGAAAACAGACCCTTCCTACCTACCTAAAATGTGTACTAAATTTCATAGGTCTCAAGAAATTCTTCTTCCTTCCTTCTATAATAACCCTACAAACCAGGAAGAGGAGAAGTACCATACTTTAGATGTAAGAAGGGCTGTAATAACTTATCTAGACAGGACTAGCGCCTGGAGGAAGAGCAGGGCTCTCTTTGTTTCCTTTCAGGGTCAAAGGAAAGGAGCTGGTGTTACAAAAGGCACTTTATCCCGATGGATTCGGGAGGCGATATACCTGGCCTATTCGTCTAAAGGGGAAGATCCACCTGAGACTGTGAAGGCACATTCCACCAGAGCGATAGCATCATCTTGGGCTGAGCGGGCAGAGGTTCCAATAGATCTCATATGTAAGGCCGCAACTTGGTCTTCTCCTACTACCTTCTATAGTCACTATAGACTAGATCTATCTGCCTCCACTGACTTGTGTTTTGGTAGATCAGTTCTTAACACAATAATCCCCCCCAAATAACTATCTCTGAATTACGTACCGGTAATGCTCTTTTATAGAGCCACGACAGCACCCCTTCACTTCCCTCCCTTATATATTAGTTTGCATATGAGCACTATTAAGGGTGATTGGTTCTTGTAAATATACGTAATTAAGTTAAGATAAAATGTTAATATAGAATGACCTACTAAAACTGGTGGGCGGTTCCTCGCAATCTCTGTAACCCAAACTGTGGGAGCGAGGGGGACCGCCCCTTTTATCTCTCCGTAGGGTTTCCTGTTCCTAGGGGCGGATCCCCTCTCTCAGTGGGTGCTGTCGTGGCTCTATAAAAGAGCATTACCGGTACGTAATCCGGTGTTTTCATTACACTAAGCATTTTTATTTAAAACTGTTCTTTGCACTGTTGTGCGTTTCATGTTAACTTATTACTATGTAAAATAATACAATTATTTCATTGTTTTCTGGTGTGGTTTAGATGCATTCAATTATTATATTTTACTAAATTAGGGTTCTTTCACATTACGTTTTATGTCCTTGTCGGGGCATATGTCCGAAATCCCCCGCAAACTGTTCCGCACGCATGCGCTGACTGGGCCAATAGACTGCATTGTGACGGCAGAGCAAATGTGAGCAAGGCTGTGCACTTTTTTCGGGAGTGTACGCCTACAGGAGGCAGCACTCATGTAGTAGACTGCGTCTGAGTGTCCGCCTCCTGTAGGCGCACACTTCCGGAAAAAAAAGGGCACAGCAGAGCTCACATTCACTCTGTCGTCACCATTGCAGTCTATTGACCCCGTCGGCGCATGCGTTCAAATCCCTTTTTGCAGGAGATTTCGGACATATGGCCCATCGTGGACACAGAATTCAATGTGAAAGCACCCTTACCATGGCCTTCAAAGTGATGATCAAGGATTTGAAACTGATCACCTATCTGTAGAATAAGTCCTCAATATCAGGGAGTATCTGACTGTTTGCATCGATGCTCATTAATTGTATGAAGAGGCCGCAGCATCCTCTTCATTATCTACAAGACCCCGTTCTGTATGTAAAATTGCGGCTTTACCAGGTCCTGCAACTAAGAGTAATAAATGAGGCTGAGCTGTAATACTGGATGCAGTTGTGACTATATGTCATAGTTATTTTTCACCCACCTCACTTCTTGTTACATACGGGTGCACAAAGATATTACACGTTCAACATGCGATTAGTGGGCCTGTGTACCTTCAAATGCCAGGGCTGAATTTTAGTCCTAGTCCAGTCGTGATTAATACAGTCATTCATATGCGATTACTTGTGCTTTTGATGCATTTCCACAACAGAAAAGTACTAAAAATGCATGTACGGTTTTCACCTGTGGATTTATCACACCTAATTGAAGTCTATAGGGAAAGTCTGCACTTAAATCTCAGTGTACCTACAAAAGAAATTGACGTGCTGCTGATTTATGTACAATTGCAGTGATGTTCATATATATATATATATACACACACACACACACACACTCACATTTATTTATTTTTTTCAATCAAAACAGCAGCCACTTCTGTGCTTGTGCCGGTGCTATTTCAGAACACGATAGATGCTGGTGCCATTTTGACAGAGAGAAAAAAGCTCCATCAAGATGGCCTGCACAGTAGCATCGTTCCGATAGATGCACAGATGCTACTGCTTGGCTGCCGGCGCCATTTTGTTTGAAAAATAAAAAAAAAATTCTTAAGAAAACGAAAATATGCATATTCTCCACTTTATCATGCTGCCTGATGAATGTGAATATTTTTTTTTTTTCAAACCATAATATATTCTCGAAGCACGATCATCTCATTAACTGAAAACTGCAATTAAAGATTAAGCAACAAACACAAGGTTGTTTTGGTGATTTCATCAACCAAGGTATCTTTTAAATCAGGATAACGTCGCCAACCTGATGCTGTCTGTAGGTTACTGAGCACATTCCTGCTAAGTTCACTTTAATAGCCGTCTACAAATATCTGAGGTGGTGTCACAGTGTAGAAGGATCATCATTCTCAATTGTACATGGAAACACGAGAAGAAATGGAATGAAACTGAAAGGGAGAAGATACAGATTAGATATTAGAAAATCTTTTTGACAGTGAGGGTGATCAATGAGTGGAACAGGCGGCCACGAGAAGTGGTGAGTTCTCCTTCAATGGAAGTCTTCAGATGCTGGACAGACATCTGTTTGAGATTAGTGACTTCTGCATTGAGCAGGGGGTTGGACACGATGTCCCTGGAGGTCCCTTCCAACTCTAACATTCTAGGATTCTAACAACGCCAGTCTTGATGAATGTTTCCCTTAGTGTGCATGTGGGACTCTCTAGAGCTGGAGATGCAAGTACCCTTTTCTTGTGCTGAAGCAACAGAACAAAACTCATCTACAGATATGAAAATATTTTATTTTGTATCTTATTTTCATTGTAAAGAGGAGATGTCCATACAAAGATAAAAAGCCAAAATGTACAAAACGCTCAAAAAACATTAGAAAAATACCAGAAAACATTTGTACAAATTTCAAAATACAGTTCTGTAAGAAAACTCAAAAAAACAAACCTGCATATCTGTGACCGAGGTCTACTCGTTTAGGTTTTCTGTTTTGTATAGATTTTCTCCACTGAGGCTTCCACTAGTTCATCATGTGAAATCTAGGAAAATAATTCATAATTTATACAGTAAACTCGTCTTGTAATCCATGTGGAGACGGCACTGACAAACGCTCAACGTCTGTGAATCCAGGAGGTGAGAGAGGGAAGGCACGTTGGACACGACCCCTCGGTTCATTCTAACCTGTCTGATAACATTTTATTTAAATTCTGAATATGCGCAAATACAAAACATAGAACGATATAAAATACAATGAAAATCTGAGCAACAAAACAAACTCCACATTAAAAATATTTTCTGTTGGTCAAAGGCCTGAATCAGATGGCGTTAAGACAGAATACTGGGCCATCACATTCGGCATGTTTGGGCTCCACATCTGTACTTGTGTCTCCAGTATTCACCTTTTATACACATCTCTACATCTTATTTTCCTATGTTGCCCAATAGGACGTTATCAGACTCGCCTTTTCCATATACAGGCAGGTGAATGAAGTCATCACTACCAGACACCAGCCTAGTGAAAATTGTAAAATATTTGGCGCATTGTAGGAAATGACAGGTAAAAAGTATGGAAGTTGTATGTTTCCAAAGTACAATATTTAGTTCTTGTATCAGGGAGGGCAGAAACGTAATGAAGTGGCTGGAGAATCATAACACTGTGCGTGTCCTCACTACTGACAACATGGAGATACCAGACTAATAGTAGTACAAACCGGGGTGAAATGTTCTGTAACCAATAACAACCATTTTTCCAAACAAATTCCAATACTGGTACATTAATTTTCCCACAATTCCATAGTGTCTCTCCTTATAAAGTCTTCAGACAATTTAGCAGTTTCCACAGTATTTCATCCTATTGTACAGTATATAATGTGACCCCATATGGTTTACAGTAAAATCAGTATAAGGTTTGGAAACTGTTTTTGCCCTAATATGTATTGATTGTCCTCAATTACATTACACAGATCATGCACCGATGTATGCCATGCCATATTTGTTGTCCTCTGTGGTTTGTGTCCTGTGGGCTGCAGCAGTTCTCATCGTCGTGCTTAATAATGTGACAAAATTTGTGTTGTTTATTCTGTATTTTGACCTTACAATCTGTAATGTAATAATCAAAAAACTGAAATTACGAATTTGTATGCTAAGAAAATGTGTTTGAATGTATATTTCCATATGTTAAAAAAAAAAACTTGTTTTAAAAAAAATTGTGACAAATATTAAATGTATACAGTAATTCCTCTTTGAATTTTTTGAACTGCCATCCTGCAAAACCTGTCCTGAGCTGTGTGCCCTGTGTACAAAATCAACAGGACGTGTAGCATGGATCCAGGAGTAGAGATGGGCGGACCCCTGGCAAGTTTGAACCATTAAATAAAAAAATAAAAAGTTTGGGTTCGGACACTAGAACAGTACCTGAACCCGGACCCCATTCATTTGAATGGGGGGCCCGAACATCCAGTGTTTGCCATGCTGTCATTTGCATGACAGAGCGGCAAACACTGCTTCTGATCAGCGGTAAGATCATTACACCCGGTCAGACAGCCGCGGTTCCCACTCTGTCACATGACAGTGTGTGCGCGCGCGCAACTGTGATCGGAGATATAAAGTTTACCTCCAGTCAGTGGTGCCAACTGGTGGGACTACTGCTCCTATCAGCCTACTGTACGTCTGCTGCCGCTAATAACAGTGAGAGCAGGCGGCAGCTGATAGAAGTATTCATCAGCCAGCATCTGCGCTCTAAATAAATAATTTAGAAAAAAAGCAGTCCCCAGACATGGATTACGGCGTGGAACATAACGTCTGTACAGATGAGGGATATTGTTGTTTTATGTTTGTTTTATTACAGGAGACGAGGGATTCAATGGAATGGGCGTTAGGTGAGTATACCTGTTTGTTATTTTTAAATAAGAAGGAAAAGTGTGTTTTCTTTTATTTCAAATAAAACACTTTACTCTTGCTGTGTCTTTATTTACAATAAAACTATAGCATTAGTAATGCATAGGTTCTTATAGACGCCTCCCCATTCCTAAACCTTTGGCTTGATGTCACCAGACAATGCAAAGGTGACATAAACCCCACAAATATAAACCTCACTTGCCACCGCAACAGGGCAAGTGGGAAGAGCCAGGCAAAGCGGCAGAATTGGTGCATCTAATAGATGTGCTGTTTCTGGGCTGCTAATTTTAGGCTGGGGGGCCAAAATTCATGGCCCATTACCAGACTGAGAATAGCAGCCCCCAGCTGTCTGCTTCAGCAAGGCTGGTTGTCAAAAATGGGGGAGACCCACAATGTTGTTTTTTTTTCTTTTTTGTTTTTTTTAATTATGTAAATATTTATTTTAAAAAAAAAAAGCGTGGGGACCCCTCTATTCTTGATAACCAGCCTTGCTGACAGCTGAGAATTGCAGCCCACAGCTGTGAGTTTTGCCTGGCTAGTTATCAAAAATATAGGGAAACCCACGCCATTTTTCTTATTAATATTTATTTAGAGCACAGGCATCAGCTGATGAATACTCCCATCAGCCGCCACCTGCCCTCACTGTTATTAGCGGCAGCAGGCGTAGGCTGATGGGAGTAATAGTCCCTTCAGCTGATGCCAGTTCCTGGAGGTAAACTTTATACCTCCAATCACAGTTGTGGGCTACCCTGTCAATTGACAGCGTGGGAACCGTGGCTGTCTGACCGGCAGTAATGATTTTACCCCTGATCAGAAGCAGCGTTTGCTGCGCCGTCATGCACATGACGGTGCGACAAACACCCGGTGTTTGGGGGGGGGGGGCGAACCCGAACTGTAACGGACTTTCTGGTGAAGTCCGTGGTCAGTGTCCGTGCCCAAACAGTAGGTGTTTGGTACGGACGCCGAACTTTACTGTTCGGGTTCGCTCATCTCTATCCAGGAGATAGAAACAGAGTAAACCTGCTTGAAATAAGACGAGTTGCATCACTTAGTAATAGAAACATTATATTTACTGTTTGTTTTCATTCAATTCTTTGATTCCAGCCTGCAGTATAAAGAATGAAGGTTGTCATGACTGATTACATTCAATTAATTCTACTGTAATTGTGTTTATAGAAAAATAGTGTCACCACTACTAAGCCTCACACATGTAATAGAGTGCATGTGTTTAGAAGTGCATGTGATTGTCACGTTAGTGCTAAGGCTGTAGCCTTTACAACCAAATTAAAAACCTCCTTTCTTTACACTGCACGCTCCGAGCTAGAGGACACAGCAAATTAGAAACCAGGTTTATGACTGACGTCTCCTATTTTATAACTACTGTATTTACAGAACAGATTAGGGCCCTTCAATAAAGTAGATTATCTTGTTTAAGGGTTGTCTGCAAATTTTTAGCAATTTGGTTGACAGTGGGAAGTGTGACGAAATATCCATCGTTCACCTGTTCCATTCCCACCTTCTTTCCTCCCTTGCAGTGATTCATCCATAGGATCACTGGCCTCAAAGTTCTTGTGCCATACCTTCTAGTATCTCTACTGAGGCACATGATCGGCTATGGTGCAGGAAAGGCAGGAATGGCCAGTAGGGATCGTTGGGAGTATCAGCTCTATAGTG
Source organism: Ranitomeya variabilis (assembly GCF_051348905.1). Taxonomy (NCBI): domain Eukaryota; kingdom Metazoa; phylum Chordata; class Amphibia; order Anura; family Dendrobatidae; genus Ranitomeya; species Ranitomeya variabilis. The sequence continues at coordinate 248,860,516 of NC_135235.1, forward strand.
GTGAAGTATTGAAGAGGCAAATGTTGGCTATTTTCTTACATTTCCTGTTATTTGTCACATTTTTGGAAGCCCTGGACGACACATTTCATTTTATTCTAAACCTGTGTAGTATATCATGATCCGTGTGATGGGCGGCCTTCTACATGTCTGTCTGCTGAGCTAATGTTAAATGAGAAATCCTGAATTTCTGTATGGGCAATACACCAACTAATGTTGCTGCAATTCCAGTTAGTTTAAAAAGCGTTCATTATTGCCATCCAGTGCGTCTGTTTACAATAAAAAGTTCAGAAATGCTTAGAAAAAAATCTGAAAGGAATGTAATGCAGATCCTTCTCCGAGATTAATGTTATGTGCGGCTCACACCACTGCCATATCACATCCTTGGGTTCAAGCACTTTGTCTCGCGTTTCTGGTGCGGACTAGCTTGAATTAATACTGGCTCATAAAGATCTGGGAAGGCAGAGAGGGGAGAATAATTAATACTGATAAGGCGCGGAGTTCAGTCATTAAGGACACTTTTTACCTCCCCTCCCCAAATGAGATGTATTCCATCAGAGAGCACGTCATACTGTGGACTGAGTCTAATAAAAGCCCAGGTGCGGCTGTACGTGGGTGTTGGTGTGTCGGGGAACATTTGGATTAGGATATAGGTTTGCATTTGGTGAACTCCAGTAAGATGAGGTTGCACCAAAGAAGCCAGAAGACGTGACCGGCATCGATGAGGGGTGTGAAGGAACAAAGTTAACCTTCTGCGGGTGAGTGTGGTACGATGGCATGTATGAAAACTCTGATGGGTACTTGTAGACCGATGTCTCAGTGGGATGAGGCTGCAGCGCTTGAGCAATACCGTGAAAGTCAAATTTGTAAGCGTAGCGCTTCCCATGTACTTTGGTCATAATGTTTTTGTCGTAGTAATATCTCAGTGCCCGGCTCAACTTGTCATAGTTCATGTTTGGCTTGCTTTTCCTTTCTCCCCATCTCCGTGCCACCTCATCTGGATCCGTCATTTTAAATTCTCCATTTGTGCCCTCCCAGGTGATGCAGCTAGCGTTAGCACTGTCCGACAGCAATTCGAGAAGAAACTGCCACAGCTGGATCTGACCACTCCCTGCAAGAAATGGAAGGTACGCTCATGAGTAAGATGGTAGACAGAAAACCTGCTGCTGTATTCAAGTCGGTAAAGGTCAGTCACATCTACTATATAATTGTCTAAGGGTCACTTCTGTCTGTAACGGAAATCCCAAGTCGCTGATTGGTCGCGGCAAAATGGCCACGACCAATCAGCGACGGGCACAGTCCGGCAGCAAAATGGCCGCTCCTTCCTCCCCGCAGTCAGTGCCTGCTCAATACTCCCTTCCAGTCAGCGCTCACACAGGGTTAATGGCAGCGTTAACGGACCGCGTTATGCCATGGTGTAACGCACTCCGTTAATGCTGCTATGAACCCTGTGTGACCAACTTTTTACTATTGATGCTACCTATGCCGCATCAATAGTAAAAAGATCTAATGTTAAAAATAATTAAAAAAATAGTTATATACTCACTGTCCGTCGGCCCCTCGGATCCAGAACAGGCCTTTACCGCTCCGGTGACCGCTCCATGCATTGCGATCTCACGAGATGATGACGTAGTGGTCTCGCGAGAACGGAACGCACGAGGAGCATCGGTAAACGCTTCGCCTGCATCCGGGGGCCAACGGAAGGTGAGTATATAACTATTTTTTATTTTAATTCTTTTTTTTTTTTAACAGGGATATGGTGCCCACATTGCTATATACTACGTGGGCTGTGCAATATACTACGTGGGCTGTGCAATATACTACGTGGGCTGTGCAATATACTACGTGGGCTGTGCAATATACTATGTGGGCTGTGCAATATACTATGTGGCCTGTGTTATACACTACGTGGGCTGTGTTATAAACTGCGTGCGTGGGCTGTTATATACTACATGAGCTGTGTTATATGCTCCGTGGGCTGTTATACACTCCGTGGGCTGTGCTATATACTACGTGGCTGTGCTATATACTCCGTGGGCTGTGCTATATACTACGTGGCTGTGCTATATATTCCGTGGGCTGTGCTATATACTCCGTGGGCTGTGCTATGTACTATGTGGCCGGCCGCGAACAATCAGCGACAGGCGCAGTCCGGCCGCGAATTGGTGCGGGATTTGAAACACGCTTCGATAATTGGTCGCGGCCAGCCGAATCCTGTGTATTCAATGTATTATTCTAAAGTCTTCATAAATAAACTACATACATATGGTAGAATGCCCGATGCGTTAGAATCGGGCTACCATCTAGTTAATAATATACTGATGGGATGATCTGTCAGGACTATCATGTAGAAACTGTGAACCTCACCATTGTTTTACTTCCTCCAAAAAGTACTGAATAAAAAGATGTTTACTGTTATTTGACTAGTTGTCTAGGATGACAGTAATAATGACCTTAGGATAGGTCTTCGTTATCAGATTGGTGGGGGCTCAACAACAGGCACCCCCACCTATCAGCCAGTAGAAGGTCCCACTGAAGCTGGAGATAAGGGCCAAGGCACCACAGCTCATTACAATATGTAATTGCTTTTTTGGGTGTTGTAGCTCAGCTCCTGTTCATTTCTATAGGAACTGAAGTGCACAATCCATGGCTACTATTCTGGGCGTGAAGCTGCGATGTTACGGCCCCCTCATGATATACGTCTGGCTGCGGGACCTGCTAACAGCTGATCCTGGGGGTGCTGGTTGTTAGACCCACTGATCTGGTATTATTTACTTATTGTAAGGATGTATCATAGTCCAAGACAACCTTTTTAATATCCTGCACCCTCCTGTCCGTGATCTCACAATGTGATCACAGTATTCATGTCATCTGATCATTGCCAAGACTGGAACAGAATGTGACCGTGGCCATTTTGTTTATAGAAGGCTGGGGCCTTTCAGCAACATCACAGCTCTGTCAATATCTTCTTCAAGGAAGAACATAATCTTAGAAAGCCCTTGTAAAATCAGTCTAATAATTGCACTGCTTACAATGTCTTCATGATTTTTTACTATAGTTTCTTGCCTGAAAAGGTAAAAGTTTAGCAGGTTTGTCTGTTTAACAGTTTTAATAATAATCTGTCATTTCACACATCGTCCATGTGATAAAGCTCATCTGTGGACGATGCACGTGTATTAACTCTGCGTTTTAGTCCTTTTCATGGTTCTGTTCAGCTACAGTTATATCAAAAAGTTTCGGCACCCCTATTAATCTTAAGCTTAATGCTTTTTAAAAATTGTTTTCTTTGCAACAGCTATTTCAGTTTCATATATCTAATAACTGTTGGACACAGTAATGTTTCTGCCTTGAAATGGGGTTTATTGTACTAACAGAAAATGTGCAATCTGCATTCAAACAAAATTTGACAGGTGCATAAGTATGGGCACCCTTATCATTTTCTTGTTTTAAATACTCCTACCTACTTTTTACTGACTTACTAAAGCACTTTTTTTTGTTTTGTAACCTCATTGAGCTTTGAACTTCATAGCCAGGTGTATGCAATCATGAGAAAAGCTACTTAAAGTGGACACTTGCAAGTTGTTCTCCTGTTTGAATCTCCTCTGAAGAGTGGCATCATGGGCTCCTCAAAACAACTGTCAAATGATCTGAAATCAAAGATTATTCAACATAGTTGTTCAGGGGAAGGATACGAAAAGCTGTCTAAGAGATTTAACCTGTCAATTTCCACTGTGAGGAACATAGTAAGGAAATGGAAGAACACAGGTACAGTTCTTGTTAAGGCCAGAAGTGGCAGGCCAAGAAAAACATCAGAAAGGCAGAGAAGAAGAATGGTGAGATCAGTCAAGGACAATCCTCAGACCACCTCCAAAGAGCTGCAGCCTCAACTTGCTGCAGATGGTGTCACTGTGCATCGGTCAACTATACAACCCACTTTGCACAAGGAGAAGCTATATGGGAGAGTGATGCGAAAGAAGCCGTTTCTGCAAGCACGCCACAAACAGAGTCGGCTGAGGTATGCAAAAGCACATTTGGAGAAGCCAATTTCTTTTTGTCCTGTGGACTGATGAAACCAAGATTGAGTTGTTTAGTCATACAAAAAGGCGTTATGCATGGCGGCAAAAAAACAGCATTCCAAGAAAAACACTTGCTACCCACAGTAAAATTTGGTGGAGGTTCCATCATGCTTTGGGGCTGTATGGCCAATGCCGGCACCGGGAATCTTGTTGAAGTTGAGGGACGCATGGATTCCTCTCAGTATCAGCAGATTCTTGACAATAATGTTCATGAATCAGTGACAAAGTTGAAGTTACGCAGGGGATGGATCTTTCAGCAAGACAATGATCCAAAACACCGCTCCAAATCTTCTCAGGCATTCATGCAGAGGAACAATTACACTGTTCTGGAATGGCCATCCCAGTCCCCAGACCTGAATATCATTGAACATCTGTGGGATCATTTGAAGAGGGCTGTCCATGTTCGGCGACCATCAAACTTAACTGAACTGGAATTGTTTTGTAAAGAGGAATGGTCAAAATACCTTCATCAAGGAACTCATTATAAGCTACAGGAAGCAACTAGAGGCTGTTATTTTTGCAAAAGGAGGATCTACTAAATATTAATGTCACTTTTCTGGTGAGGTGCCCATACTTATGCACCTGTCAAATTTTGTTTGAATGCATTTCAAGGCAGAAACATTACTGTGTCCAACAGTTATTAGATATATGAAACTGAAATAGCTGTTGCAAAAAAACAATTTTTATAGAACATTAAGCTTAAGATTAATAGGGGTGCCCAAACTTTTTCATATAACTGTATTTGTACTAAGAAAATACTAATAATGTCTCCTCATGTACCAGTCGTGACTTGTATTGATTAAGATTATTGTATTTGTTTTTTATTATGTACACCCCTCCTCACATGTAAAGCGCTATGGAATAAATGGCGCTATAATAATAAATAATAATAATGTACAACTATTGCAATCTATGGCTGCTGGAACAAATAGGCTCACTAGGGGTCAGTGTAAGGTTTTGGCTCATCCAGCCGGAGACGAAGAAATGCAGTAGTAGATAGGTATCACACAGATGTTAGGGTACCGTCACACAGTGGCATTTTCATCGCTACGACGGCACGATTCGTGACGTTCTAGCGATATCGTTACGATCTCGCAGTGTCTGACACGCAGCAGCGATCAGGGACCCTGCTGAGAATCGTACGTCGTAGCAGATCGTTTGGAACTTTCTTTCTTTCTTTCGATGCATTCGCTGGTAACCAGGGTAAACATCGGGTTACTAAGCGCAGGGCCGTGGTTGCCGGCCGGAAAGTGAGAGCAGATCACAGCAGTGACGTCACCGCTGCGCTCTGCTCTCACTGTACGGCGGCACTCAGGCAGAGCGGGAAGCGGACGGCAAGGGACCTGATGGACATCAGATGGTGAGTATGTACGGTTTGTTTTTTTTACTTTTACGCTGGTAACCACGGTAAACATCGGGTTACTAAGCGCGACCCTGGTTACCAGCGAACCTCGGCATCGTTGGTCGCTGGAGAGCGGTCTGTGTGACAGCTCCCCAGCGACCATACAACGACTTACCAACGATCACGGCCAGGTCGTATCGCTGGTCGTGATCGTTGGTAAATCGTTATGTGAGACGGTACCCTAAGATGTAAGTGAAGACCTGAACTGCTTGATAAGGCTTAGAGAAAGACATTAAGTAAATGCTATACGGTGATTTGGGAAGGAATTTTGGAAGCAGATAATGAGGAAACCATGTTCTGGACGATGCACTTTTGTTATTTACGAAGTTCAGACTCGTATAATTGTAATGGACATCACATATATATATACTGTATGTTCAGCCATGTATAGCTCCAAAGATTGTCATAATACAACACTTGTTTCCAGATTAGGTCTGCAGTATGATGTGCACATTCACTTTATCAGAAGCAGAAGGAAGCAGCAAGGTAATTTCTCTCAATAGTGAGTTTGTGGTCTTGTTTTATTTAGGATATTTATATTTATTTTCTGTGTGTTTTATACAGTATCGGATGACATTTGAGAACCATGTATCATCTTAGAACATTTCACACAATTTATTAAATACTGACTGGGGTGTGTACTAATGTATTCTCACCTGGATTAGCCAGTCTGCTGCTTGTGGGGCCCAGAATTTGATAGGGATCTGAAAGGAAGAACAAATATGTGAATGCACACCACCAGCCATTCTCACTAATAAGTGACCATCAAAGGAAACATTAGATGATTTCTATATGCTAATGTATGTCTAGTAATGGACAGAAACATTGTAAAGGGGTCTGTCATCTTGCTTATGGTCTCAAATCTAACAGTAGCGTAAAGAAGGGACAGAGACTCTGATTACAGAAGTCTGCTTTATCTGCTGCAGCTATGCCAGTCCTCTCAATGGTGAGCTCAGTCTCGCCCACCTCTGCCCTTGAATGACAGTTCTCTGCATGTACTTGGCATTGGCAGACTGCTATCAATTAGCTGATGGGTGGTAGAGGACTGTATACAAGGAGTTCATCATTTAGAGGGCTGCAGCAGATGTGTTATCAAAACTACAGCTAGAAGCCCTGTAAGTGACCAAGCATTGGCTCAGGGTTTTTGCCTCTCTTCTTTTCCAGCCTTCAGGTAGGCAATGATAATCCTAATGATTGCCTCCCTTTCAGGGAAACCTTTTCGATGATTTTAACTCTCGAAGCTCCACAAGTGCCTGAAAAGTTTTTTCTGCAGTTTCCAAAAGTGTCCATAGCATACCCAGTCCATATTGCTAAAAATGAAGGGGGCTGTCCACTGGCATATCCCGATTACAGCTCCCCAGTCCAACTGGTGTAGATGTTGCTGTCTCAAGTTAGGTTGCCCTTACTGATTATCCTTATTGACGTCCATGGAAACCTCACAAGCCTGGCCCCAGGCAGGCCAATAAAGCTATGTACCGTAGTTCTGGGCAGGTGCTCCTCAGCGCAATGACAATTACTTGTATATCCAGAATATATGGGAAGAACATGTGGATGGTACTTTGTGATTACCTGGATGAGGTCGTTGCTGTTCTGCAGTCTTGTTCACGTTTGGGGTGCCTCCAATCGGGGGACCTGTGACATAACACAGAAATTAGACTATTAAAATGTGCAACAGTTACAAGGTCGTTCTATGTTTAAATGTTTTTTTTCTGGGCTTGGTATTGATGTCCCGCCTGTGGATCGATGAAACTGTGCTTGGTAAAGAATGTACAGGGTCATGCAATGGATCTGATTGGTGATGGTGCTGCGAGTTGGCAAGATAGATCATCATTGTCAAAGTCCTGGAAAACCCCTTTAAAAGCAACCAGCATTCCCATCAATCAGCTGATGTCTTCTCTGGCAGTGACCGGACATACGGTAAGCAATGTATAGTGGGTACAGAAAGTATTCAGACCCCTTTAAATTTTTCACTCTTTTTCATTGCAGCCATTTGGTAAATTCAAAAACGTTATTTTTTTTCTCATTAATGTTCACTCTGCACCCCATCTTGACTGAAAAAAAACAGAAATTTAGAATTTATGCAAATTTATTAGAAAACAAAAACTGAAATATCCCATGGTCATAAGTCTTCAGCCCCTTTGCTCGGTATTGAGGAGAAGACCCTTTTGAGCTAGTACAGCCATGAGTTTTCTTGGGAATGATGCAACAAGTTTTTCACCTCTGGATTTGGGGATCCTCGGCCATTCTTCCCTGCAGATCCTCTCCAGTTCCGTCCGGTTGGATGGTGAACGTTGGTGGACGCCAGTTTCAGGTTTCTCCAGAGATGCTCCATTGGGTTTAGGTCAGGGCTCTGGTTGGGCCGGTCAAGAATGGTCACAGAGTTGTTCTGAAGCCACTCCTTTTGTATTTTAGCTGTATGCTTAGGGTCATTGTCTTGTTGGAAGGTGAACCTTCGGCCAAGTCTGAGGTCCAGAACACTCTGGAAGAGGTTTTCATCCAGGATATCTCTGTACTTGGCCGCATTCGTGTTTCCTTCAATGACAACCATTCGTCCTGTCCCTGCAGCTGAAAAACGCCCCATAGCATGCTTCTGCCACCACCATGTTTCACTGTTGGGATTGTATTGGGCAGGTGATGAGCAGTGCCTGGTTTTCTCCACACATACCGCTTAGAATTATCACCAAAAAGGTCTATCTTCATCTCATCAGACCTGAGAATCTCATTTCTCATAGTCTGGGAGTCCTTCATGTGTTTTTTAGTAAACTCTATGCGGCTTTCATCTGTCTTGCACTGAGGAGAGGCTTCCATCTGGCCACTCTGCCATAAACGCCTGACTGGTGGAGAGCTGCAGTGATAGTTGGCTTTGTGGAACTTTCTCCCATCTCCCTACTGCATCTCTGGAGCTCAGCCACAGTGATCTTGGGGTTCTTCTTTACCTCTCACGAAGGCTCTTCTCCCATGATTGCTCAGTTTGGCTGGACGGCCAGGTCTAGGAAGACTTCTGGTGGTCCCAAACTTCTTCCATTTAAGGATTATGAAGGCCGCAGTGCTCTTAGGAACCTTGAGTACTGCAGAAATTCTGCTGTAACCTCGGCCAGATCTGTGCCTTGCCACAATTCTGTCTCTGAGCTCCTTGGCCCGTTCCTTTGACCTCATGATTCTCATTTGGTCTGACATATACTGTGAGCTGTGAGGTCTTATATAGACAGGTGTGCGCCTTATAAATCAAGTCCTATCAGTTTAATTACACACAGCTGGACTTCAATGAAGGAGTAGAACCATCTCAAGGAGGATCACAAGGAAATGGACAGCATGGGACTTACATATGAGTGTCTGAGCAAAGGGGCTGAAGACTTATGACCATGGGATATTTCAGGTTTTCTTTTCTAATTAATTTGCAAACATTTCTACATTTCAGTGAAGATGGGGTGCAGAGTGTACATTAACCCCTTAAGCCCCGAGGGTGGTTTGCACGTTAATGACCGGGCCAATTTTTACAATTCTGACCACTGTCCCTTTATGAGGTTATAACTCTGGAACGCTTCAACGGATCTTGGCGATTCTGACATTGTTTTCTCGTGAGATATTGTACTTCATGTTAGTGGTAAAATTTATTCGATATAACTTGTGTTTATTTGTGAAAAAAATGGAAATTTGGCAAAAATTTAGAAAATTTCACAATTTTCCAACTTTGAATTTTTATGCTCTTAAATCACAGAGATATGTCACACAAAATACTTAATAAGTAACATTTCCCACATGTCTACTTTACATCAGCACAATTTTGGAACCAAAATTTTTTTTTGTTAGGGAGTTATAAGGGTTAAAAGTTGACCAGCAATTTCTCATTTTTACACCACCATTTTTTTTTAAGGACCACATCTCATTTGAAGTCATTTTGAGGGGTCTATATGATAGAAAATAACCAAGTGTGACACCATTCTAAAAACTGCACCCCTCAAGGTGCTCAAAACCACATTCAAGAAGTTTATTAATAACCCTTCAGGTGTTTCACAGGAATTTTTGGAATGTTTAAATAAAAATGAACATTTAACTTTTTTTCACACAAAATTTACTTCAGCTCCAATTTGTTTTATTTTACCAAGGGTAACAGGAGAAAATGGACCCCAAAAGATGTTGTACAATTTGTCCTGAGTACGCCGATACCCCATATGTGGGGGTAAACCACTTTTTGGGCACATGACAGAGCTCGGAAGCGAAGGAGCGCCATTTGACTTTTCAATGCAAAATTGACTGGAATTGAGATGGGACGCCATGTTGCGTTTGTAGAGCCCCTGATATGCCTAAACATTGAAACCCCCTACAAGTGACACCATTTTGGAAAGTAGACCCCTTAAGGAACTTATCTAGATGTGTGGTGAGCACTTTGACCCACCAAGTGCTTCACAGAAGTTTATAATGCAGAGCCGTAAAAATAAAAAATCATATTTTTTTCACAAAAATGATCTTTTCTCTATCCCCATGATGGCACCACGGAGAGAGGGGTCCGCCCCCAGGGACAGGAAACCTACAGGTGAAAAAGGGCGTACCTCTCTCCCACATCAGTTGGTTTCCTGTCCCTGACGGGGAACCTACAGCACGTACCTGAAGATCCAGGGGCTGATCCAGTTCGGTTCCTGGCAGGGGGCGCCCTGACACGGCTGGGTTTGGCAGGTTTTTTCTCTCCCCTTCTTTTTTCTCCTTCCCTGAAGCACCACCGCTGAGGTCGGCGGACCTGGAGGGTGAGTGAGGAGGGGGGGGGGGCAGTGAAGAGGATTGAGCCTGTTTTCCCCCAAAGAAAAAAAAAAAAAAAGAGGGGGAAGAAGGAGGAGGTGACGGCGGTCACCGTCATAGCCTCCGCATCGCTGTTTTAACAGCGCATGGGGGCAGCGGCGGCTACCTAACCATGGAGCCCCATACAAGTACCGCAGCTTGAGGCCGGACACAGGGCAGCTGAACGCCGGCACCTCCATCGCCGGAGAGTGAGAGCGGGCGCCGGCAGGAGAAACCTGCCCTAAAGAAAGCTGCGGCTGCAGCATTGAGGACGGCGGCAGCGGCCGCCGAAAAATGAATTACCGGTAACAGCGGCGGCGCGTCCGACACCCCGGGAGCCGATCGTCAGCATGGCGCGCGCGCGCGCCTCTCAGCAAGTTTAAGCGCAGGCACGATGGGAGCACTTCCGGTTCGGCGCAGAAACCGGAAGTGAAGCAATATGGGCGGCAAATTTAAACAGCTGAGCAGCCCGGATTTGCTGCTCAGCTACCTTCACTAAACAGTGCAGGACCATGAGCGACCAGGAGCAGCAGGATGCGCAGGAGGTGATACAGCTATCCCCTGAGCAAGCGCAAGCACAGCGGCAGCAGCGCACACAGCATCAGCGCAAGGGTACTTCCTCTCAGCAGCGCAGCAGCAGCAGATGCTCAGGGTCACAACGCAGCCGAGCTTCTGCGAAAACTATGCAGTCTGTGGCAAACCCAGCAGTGGATATAGTTCCCAGGCCCGAGACGGTATCTCTTGGTCACAGGAGGGTGAGTGATCTACGTGAAAGTTCGGACTTTTGATATATGGTCACTTTTTTCTTCTAGGGAAGGAAATGTGTAACCAAATTAAAGCACAGGATATGTGCTATATGCCCAGAAGAGTTACCTTCCTCATGGGAGAAGAAGCTATGCAGCAATTGCATAGAGAAGACAATTCAGGAAGAGTCTCCGACATTTGCCTCAGACCTAAAAACATTAATAAGAAGTCAGGTGGAGAGTGCCCTCAAAGGCATTAAAACATCAAAGAAAAAACGTAAAACAAGTCATAAATCCCCTGAACCTAGTACGGAGGAGTCGGAAAGTGAAATATCCGACTCTGGTGATTCATCAGCCTCCGACACCTCGTCACTATCCTCTGAAGGGGGACACAGTTGCTTCCCTATAGAAGAAACTGACGCCTTGGTAAAGGCCGTCAGGAAAACAATGGGCCTGGTAGATGAACGTCCTAAAAAAACGGCGCAGGATATAATGTTCAGCGGGTTGGAGCAAAAGAAAAGAAGAGCGTTCCCAATAAATGAGAAAATTCACTCTCTAATTAAGAGAGAGTGGAAAAAACCGGACAAAAAAGTTCTCTTGACTCCCAAAAGAAAATACCCTTTTGATGACCCGGCCTGCTTATCCTGGAGTAAAGCACCAAAATTAGACGTGGCCATAGCAAAGGCCTCCAAAAAATTCGCCCTGCCTTTCGAGAACATGGGTACCTTAAAAGACCCAATGGACAAGAAAGCTGAGATTTTCTTGAAAAATTCCTGGGAAGCGGCAGGGGGAGGACTGAAACCAGCCATTGCGGCCACCTGCACGGCCCGTGCCCTGATGGTATGGCTCGAACACCTGGATTCTCAGTTAAAGGGGAAAGTGACAAGAGAGACAATCCAAAAATCGGTGTCTGTGATGAAAGGTGCAGCAGCCTTTTCGGCTGACGCATCGGTGGATTCAGCCAGATTAGCAGCCAGGTCAGCCTCCTTCTCGAACGCCGCAAGACGTGCCCTGTGGCTAAAGTGTTGGCCAGGGGATCTGCAGACAAAAACAAAACTTTGCTCAATACCTTGCGAGGGCGAATTTCTGTTTGGATCCACATTAGATGACATCCTCGAAAAAGCCGGAGATAAAAAGAAGTCCTTTCCCGGGTTCCCCAACCAGTCTTACAGGCGTCCCTTTCGGAACAGAAAGTTCATGCGGAGGAGACCCCCAAAAGGGAATAAGGAGGCATGGGAAGACAAAAGGAATAAAAACAGAGGATTCTTGTTTAACAAAACTCCCCCCGATAACAAGAAAACACAATGAAGGTGTTCCCCAGGTCGGAGGGAGACTAGCCAGTTTTCTTCCAGCCTGGGAAAAAAATTCAAACAGTCCCTGGATATTAGGGATAATACGAGAAGGTCTCAAACTAAAATTCCACAGGTCACCGAGCAATTCCTTCATGGTGACACCACAGAGACAAGCGCACGAACAGTCAGCTCTCCAGGGAGAAATTTTGAACTTGATTCAGAAGGGAGTCTTACAGGAAGTTCCATATCAGGAAAGAGGCATGGGCTTCTACTCGCCCCTCTTCCTTCGGAGGAAACCAGACGGATCATACAGGACGATCATAAATCTCAAAAGATTAAACAGTTTCCTCGAGATTCCACATTTCAAAATAGAGACAATAAAGTCTTGCGTGAAAATACTCTTTCCCTTGTGTTTCATGACTGTTCTAGACTTACGAGATGCATACTACCATGTGCCTATTCACAGGGATTATCAGAAGTATCTCAGACTTGCAGTGAATATCCAGGGGGAAGTAAAACACTACCAATTCCGGGCTCTCCCCTTCGGGTTAGCTATCGCACCTCGGGTATTCACGAAGATAATGTCAGAAGTGATGGCCCACATACGGGAACAGAATGTTCTAATAGTTCCCTATTTGGATGACCTCCTGGTGGTAGGGACCTCATTCCAACATTGCAAGCAACAGTTGGATCTGGTCATGACTTCACTGTCGAGTCTAGGTTGGCTGTTGAACATGCCCAAATCCAGGGTAGTGCCCTCCCAAGTACAGGAGTACTTTGGGATCGTACTGGACTCGACCGCGCAGACGTGCTACCTTCCTCAGGGGAAGATTCAAAAAATGACACAGGCTGTGTCACAGTTGATAATGTCTCCAGTCACCACTCTCAGAAAGGCAATGTCCCTGCTGGGCTCCATGACAGCTTGCATCCCGGCCGTGCAGTGGGCACAGTGTCATACCCGGGACCTTCAATGGGAGACTTTAGATTCAAGCCTATCTCTGCGCGGAAATTTAGACAGGCAGTTAAACATTTCATCAAGCACGATACACTCCCTAGGGTGGTGGGCAGACCCGGTCAATTTAACCAAAGGGGTTCCCTGGGCACTACCAACGGAGAAAATCCTGACGACAGATGCAAGCCCTTGGGGGTGGGGCGCACACATAGACGACCAAGTAGCACAAGGGAATTGGAGCGAAAGCCAGGAGCTAGTGTCTTCAAACATGAAAGAACTGTTAGCGGTAAAGTTGGCCCTAATGCACTTTCTAAATCTCCTTCACTCCCACCACGTAAAAGTCTTCTCAGACAACCAGGTAGTTGTAGCGTATCTAAACCGTCAAGGAGGCACCAGGTCTCGAGCCCTGATGGAGGTGACCCAATCCATCTTCCACTTAGCAGAACACAACCTGAAATCCTTAACAGCACTCATAAAAGGCTCAGAAAACCAAACAGCAGACTTCTTGAGCAGGACGCGCTTGAAACAGGGGGAGTGGGAGCTAAAACAAACGGTGTTCAACCAGATCGTAAAACGTTGGGGACAGCCAGAAATAGATTTATTTGCGAGCAGTCAAAACCAGAAGGTAAAAACATTCTGCTCAATCGATCCCCTGGGGGGCCCAGTAGCTCTGGATGCTCTTACAATTCCCTGGAACTATCGCCTCGCCTACGCGTTCCCTCCGATATCCCTTATCCCCTTAGTACTGAGGAAAATTCGGGAGGAGGGAGCAACAGTGATAGTAATAGCTCCATTCTGGCCCCGCAGAATATGGTTTTCTTGGCTAAGAAAAATGTCCATAGCAAGCCCTTGGGTTCTACCAGACACTCTGAGTCTTTTATCCCAGGGCCCAGTGTTTCACCCCAGTGTAAAGAGCCTACACATGACAGCTTGGCTTTTGAAAGGAAGTTACTGAGTGATAAAGGTTTCTCACCCAACCTAGTTTCTACTTTATTACAGAGTAGAAAACTCGTAACCACTAAAATATATGGAAAAGTGTGGAAAAAGTTCATGTCAGTATCAGGCACAGATCCATCTAGGGAAATCCCAATAGGGAAGATTCTTGAGTTCCTGCAGAAGGGGCTGGAAAAGGGCCTAGCTACAAGTACTCTAAAGGTTCAGGTAGCAGCCTTGGGAGCTTTGTATAATCATGATCTAGCCAAAAACCGCTGGATCATGAGATTCATTAAAGCCTCGGGTAGGTCCAGGCCTATCCCTCTTCATAATGCTCCCCCATGGGATCTAAACCTTGTTTTAAATGCTCTGACCAAACCTCCCTTTGAGCCCCTGGCGGATGTCCCTTTAAAGACCTTCTCTCTAAAAACCGCACTCCTAGTGGCCCTAACCTCGGCCCGCCGCGTCAGCGATATACAAGCATTATCTGCATGTCCACCCTTTACTCAAATCCTCGACGATAGAGTCATCCTTAAAACTGACCCGGCTTACCTCCCTAAAATCGCGTCACAATTCCATAGGACACAAGAGATCTCTCTACCCTCATTTTGTCCCAACCCCAAAAATGAGGGGGAAAAAACACTGCATACCCTAGATGTAAAAAGATGCCTAGCCCAATATCTTTCAGCCACTAGGGAGTGCAGGAAGGATAGGGCTTTGTTTGTCTGCTTCCAGGGTCCGCGGAAGGGACAAAAAGCATCGAAAGCCACGTTGGCGAGATGGATAAGAGATGCCATCGCCCTATCCTACTCATCTAGCGGGACGGCCATCCCGGAGAATATAAAGGCTCATTCAACCAGAGCAGTGGCGTCATCCTGGGCGGAGAGAGCTGGCGCTTCAATACAACAGATATGTAGAGCTGCCACTTGGTCTTCCCAGTCTACATTTTTCAAACATTACCGTTTAGACTTGACCTCCTCTGATCTCACCTTTGGGCGAAGGGTTCTAGAGGCAGTGGTCCCTCCCTAAGAGTTACAATCTATGCAAATCTCTCCGTGGTGCCATCATGGGGATAGAGAAAATTGTAGTTACTTACCGATAACGGTATTTCTCTGATCCCATGATGGCACCCGTATATTCCCTCCCTTTTCACACACAGGTGTGCACATTATAATGTATTAATAATTAGCTTTAGTCACGGTGCCTCTGTTAAGTTAATTTAATTACCGTAAGTTTAATTTGTAAAACGTTGAGTTGCAGCTGAAAGTTCTGTATAAGGCTCTGTAAACCAACTGATGTGGGAGAGAGGTACGCCCTTTTTCACCTGTAGGTTTCCTGTCCCTGGGGGCGGACCCCTCTCTCCGTGGTGCCATCATGGGATCAGAGAAATACCGTTATCGGTAAGTAACTACAATTTTCGCCCCCAATTTTTTATTTTCCCAAGGGTAAGAGAAGAAATTGCACCCCAAAAATTGTTGTGCAATTTGTCCTGAGTACGCTGATACCCCATATGTGGGTGTAAACCATTGTTTGGGTGCATGGCAGAGCTCGGAAGGGAAGGAGCGCCATTTGACTTTTCAATGCAAAATTGACTGGAATTGAGATGGGACGCCATGTTGCGTTTGGAGAGCCCCTGATGTGCCTTAACATTGAAACCCCCCACAAATGACACCATTTTGGAAAGTAGACCCCTTAAGGAACTTATCTAGATGTATGGTGAGCACTTTGACCCAACAAGTGCTTCACAGAAGTTTATAATGCAGAGCCGTAAAAATAAAAAATCATATTTTTTCACAAAAATGATCTTTTCGCCCCCAATTTTTTATTTTCCCAAGGGTAAGAGAAGAAATCAGACAACAAAAGTTGTTGTTCAATTTGTCCTGAGTACAACGATACCCCATATGTGGGGGTAAACCACTGTTTGGGCGCATAGCAGAGCTCGGAAGGGAAGGAGCGCCATTTGACTTTTCAATGCAAAATTGACTGGAATTGAGATGGGACACCATGTCGCGTTTGGAGAGCCCCTGATGTGCCTAAACATTAAAACCCCCCACAAGTGACACCATTTTGGAAAGTAGACCCCTAAGGAACTTATCTTGATGTGTTTTGAGAGCTTTGAACCCCCAAGTGTTTCACTACAGTTTATAACGCAGAGCCGTGAAAATAAAAAAAATTTTTTTTTTCAGAAAAATGATTTTTTTAGCCCCCAGTTTTGTATTTTCACAAGGGTAACAGGATAAATTGGACTCCAAAAGTTGTTGTCCAATTTGTCCTGAGTACGCTGATACCCCATATGTGGGGGGGAACCACTGTTTGGGCGCATGGCAGAGCTCGGAAGGGAAGGAGCACCATTTGGAATGCAGACTTAGATGGATTGGTCTGCAGGCGTCACGTTGCATTTGCAGAGCCCCTGATGTACCCAAACAGTATAAACCCCCCATAAGTGACCCCATATTGGAAACTAGACCTCCCAAGGAACTTATCTAGATGTGTTGTAAGAACTTTGAACCCCCAAGTGTTTCACTACAGTTTACAACGCAGTGCTGTGAAAATAAAAAATCCTTTTTTTCCCACAAAAATGATTTTTAGCCCCCCAAATTTTTATTTTCCCAGAGATAACAAGAGAACTTGGACCCCAAAAGTTGTTGTCCAATTGTCCCGAGTACGCTGATGCCCCATATGTTGGGGTAAACCCCTGTTTGGGCGCACGGGAGAGCTCGGAAGGGAAGGAGCACTGTTTTATTTTTTTTTTTTTAAATTCGTTTATTAAAACACTGACATCACATGTACATACACATTTTACACATTTCCGATTCAGTGCAGGTACATCATAACAATAGATTCATTAACATAGTGTTATTTACACCGATCGGATCATGCAAATTTAAGACATAATAGTATGTCACATACATTGAAAATCCTAAAACACAACCTATTTTACACTGTTTTATTTTTTCAACGCAGAATTGTCTGGAATTGAGATCGGACGCCATGTCGCGTTTGGAGAGCCCCTGATGTGCCTAAACAGTGGAAACTCCCCAATTCTACCTGAAACTAATCCAAACACACCCCTAGCCCTAATCCCAACTGTAACCCTAACCACACCCCTAACCCTGACACACCCCTAATTCTAATCTCAACCCTAATCCCAACCGTAAATGTAATCCAAACCCTAACTTTAGCCCCAACCCTAACTTTAGCCCCAACCCTAACTTTAGCCCCAACCCTATCCCTAACTTTAGCCCCACCCTAACTTTAGCCCTAACCCTAGCCCTAACCCTAACCCTAGCCCTAACCCTAGCCCTAATGGGAAAATGGAAATAAATACATTTTTTTAATTTTATTATTGTTCCCTAACTAAGGGGGTGATGAAGGGGGGTTTGATTTACTTTTAGAGCGTTTTTTATATCGGATTTTTATGATTGGCAGCTGTCACACACTAAAAGACGCTTTTTATAGCAAAAAAGTTTTTGCATCTCCATATTTTGAGACCTATAATTTTTCCGTATTTTGGTCCACAGAGTCATGTGAGGTCTTGTTTTTTGCGGGACGAGTTGACTTTTTATTGGTAACATTTTCGGACATGTGACAGTTTTTGATCACTTTTTATTCCGATTTTTGTGAGGCAGAATGACCAAAAACCAGCTATTCATGAATTTCTTTTGGGGGAGGCGTTTATACCGTTCCACGTTTGGTAAAATTGATAAAGCAGTTTTATTCTTTGGGTCAGTACGATTACAGCGATATCTCATTTATATCATTTTTTTATGTTTTGGCGCTTTTATACGATAAAAACTATTTTATAGAAAAAATAATTATTTTGGCATCGCTTTATTCTGAGGACTATAACTTTTTTATTTTTTTGGTTATGATGCTATATGGCGGCTCGTTTTTTGCGGGACAAGATGACGTTTTCAGCGATACCATGGTTATTTATATCCATCTTTTTGATCGCGTGTTATTTCACTTTTTGTTCGGCGGTATGATAATAAAGCGTTGTTTTTTGGCTGTTTTTTTTTTTTTTTCTTACGGTGTTCACTGAAGGGGTTAACTAGTGGGACAGTTTTATAGGTTGGGTCGTTACGGACGCGGCGATACTAAATATGTGTACTTTTATTGTTGTTGTTTTTTTAAGATAAAGAAATGTATTTATGGGAATAATATTTTTTTTTTCCTTCTTTATTTAGGATTTTTTTTTTTTTTTTTTTTAAACACACGTGGAAATTTTTTTTTTAACTTTTTTACTTTGTCCCAGGGGGGGAAATCACAGATCGCCGATCTGATAGTGTGCACAGCACTCTATCAGATCGGCGCTCTCACTCACATCGCTGCAGGCTGAAGCTTTCATCTGCAGCCTGCTCCGGCCCTGGAAGTACTCCCTGCAGGACCCGGATGCAGCCCCGCGGCCATTTTAGATCCGGGGCCTGCAGGGAGGAGACGCTCGGTACAAGGTGAGTACATTCCCTTGTACCGATCGTCTCAGGGAAGCCCGCAGGGAGCCCCCTCCCTGCGCGATGCTTCCCTGTACCTCCGGTACACCGCGATCATGTTTGATCGCGGTGTGCCGGGGGTTAATGTGTCGGGGGCGGTCCGTGACCGCTAATGGCACATAGTGCCGGATGTCAGCTGCGATAGGCAGCTGACACCCGGCCGCGATCGGCCGCACTCCCCCCGTGAGCACGGCCGATCAGCTATGACGTACTATCCCGTCACTGGGAATTAAGTCCTAGGTCACCTTGACGGGATAGTACGTCATATGGGATTAAGGGGTTAATGTGAAAAAATGAGCTTTATTGAATTTACCAAATGGCTGCAATGAAACAAAGAGTGAAAAATGTAAAGGGGTCTGAATCTTTCTGTACCCACTGTACATAGTGGAATATCACGGCTTAATATATTGTTTAGTGACCGCTGTCATGTTCTGCAGATCAGCTCTTATTCGCTTGCTGGGGGGGATACCGGGTGTTGGACCCCTTCCAATCTCATATTTAGTACCTAGGATAGGTCATCAATATGTCACCATTTTAAGGTCAACTTACTTTTGGTGACAGAAGAGTTGACGTTATTTCCCCATCCAGATCTCCGGACTGCATCGTAGGAAGGATCTGTTAGGAGTGATAAATGATGATGAGATGACTTTGCTACATTAAGCAATGTTTGTAGATAACATTGTATACATTTCCAATTATCTTTAAACACTTTTTATAGATTTTATAAATGTTTATTGCAGAGATCTAAAGTTTTAGAATATGCATAATACATTTTATTTATATAGCGTGAACATATTACACAGCACTTTGCAATTTATTTTATTTTATTTGCTCATATAGTGCCATTAATTCCTCAGCGTTTTACAGCAGGCCGTGGAGTCAGTAAGCCAAACCACCGACTCCTCAATTTCCCTGACTTCCCACTCTCCGACTCAGACTCCACAGCGCTGGTCACTGCTGAGCATGTACGTAAACTACAGCACAGAATCATCTCAGCTAAAAGCCGAGATCAGGAACAGAACAGACATTTGTAGGACATTTTATACCTTTCCCAATTATTCAGACAACATTTACAGCACATCCTGCACTGAACTACTGAACCCAATTTATTATATATTTTAGTAGTTGGAGTCTGTCCATTTTACAGACATTATTTTCACTGTCCCCGATGGGGCTCACAATCTAGAATCCCTCTCAGTATGTCTTTGGAGTGTGGGAGGAAATCAGAGAACCTGTTGGGAAACCCACCCAAACATGGGGAGAACATACAGACTCCTTGCAGATGTTGTCCTTAATGGGATATAAACCCAGAACCCCAGCGCGGCAAGGCTGCAATGCTAACCACTGAGCCACCGTACAGTGCTAACCACTGAGCCACCGTGCTGCCCAACATACAATTCAGAAGATGAATAGAAAGTTTTAAAAGAGAAAAGTAACATCTTATGAAGTCCTAGTTGTATTAAAATGTAGCTGCTTAACACACAATGTGGAATAATTGCAAACGCTGTATAATATAGAACGCTGCACTATCCAGTGAAGCAGAGCTTATTTCTTGTCCTTGACCCCACACTGTTCAGAAGTTGATGTAAGAAATAGTTTTTGTATTTGTCAATTATTACCTACATTTAAAAATGTTGCAGTCTCTTTTCCAACATTGATTTTGAGTCCCCCAATATGCAGCCTACTTCTAGTCTCTGACTTTGTTTGGGTTATTTTTAATTAAGTCATATGAGCGAGTAGTAACAGATAAAAGTTGCACAAAGCAAATGTATTACTAAATGATGGACTTTGTGAAGTTTAAATGGCAGCCTCAGACTTTTCTGTGACCTGATAGAAGGATCCCTGATCATGTGCATCTCACACCGTGGGAGACTGAAAGTGAGCTGCGTCCTTCTGGTGACCAGACCGTATGTAGTCGGAGTTCTCTGGCCGGGGAACGAGGACATAGACTAATGTCTTTAAAGTATGTCTGGTTGCCACAATAGTCTCTTTTATCCAGAAATGAG
Source organism: Ranitomeya variabilis (assembly GCF_051348905.1). NCBI lineage: Eukaryota > Metazoa > Chordata > Amphibia > Anura > Dendrobatidae > Ranitomeya > Ranitomeya variabilis. Next base: position 248,881,180 of record NC_135235.1, read on the forward strand.
TGAGTTAATGGGGACGGAAAATTGCCAGAGTACACTGGAGATGCGATGCCAAGGACTCAGACGCCACCCACGTAAATAGCGAGTGTTTTAAGAAAATAAAGTTTTAGCCTGACACAGCCAGGGAAGGCGGCCAAAGTCAGCGGAAAAGGCTGCTTCTAGTGTCTGCATGGAAGAACCTGCCGCCCACAGGAGAGACGTGGGATTTTACGTCTCCCCGGAAGCATTACATCTTCCATTAACAGAGATGAGCATTTCAGATCATTCCGGCAAGTGTGTAAGATTACGTTTTCCAAGAGAGATGGTTGAAATCCAGCGGTCTGACCAGAGTCCTTGTTGTTTTGAGGCCATTCGACGTCCCTTTCGCCCAGGCGAGGGATGAGTCAGTACGGTTTGTGACCAACAGATGGCACTGCATTGTAGATTCTTATTGGAAGTCCTGAACCAAAACTCCCCGCTTATCTGATTGTATTATTTTTTTGGAATGGGGGATGAACAGTAAAATACTTTCTTTGAGGCCCTAGAAGCCTGGAGGTGTTGAAAAATTATGAAGGTGTCCGCTTGTGCATAGAACACGTTTTTAAATTTAAAGTAAAAAAGTCTCTTACACCTCCATGAGATAGATGACGGCTCGAATATTTCATAGATGTCATTTACACCAGAATGTATAATGCAGAACTGAGCATTGGGCTTGTGGGAGAGAGATTGCTGTTCTGTAAAGCCACGGCTACCACAAGCTGCAGACTTTCATCTGACACTGATTGCATGGAATATCCAGGCTTATTCTATCATAATGCCATGATTGACAAGAACATGTGCGTACATGGATGTCCTCTCTCCAGGGATGTGCACACGACGTCTTCTAGATGCTGTGTAGTCTTCATTGGCGTCGTTTTCTAGAATAGCTACACACCATTGAACTGCTATCAAATAGAAGTTACCGGAAGACTATTTTGACATTGCAGTGCATATGTTACTACTTTTTAGCCCTTTTCTATATGCTCTTTCGTGCAGAACCCACCAGAAAGTCATTTTGTGCCCATAACCATGGTGAACACAAAGATGGGAAAGAGACAGTATGAGACCGGATCAGTGCTGTCAGGTTTGTGACGAGCTGCATATCATGGTAAAGAAATCGTGGACATATTCACGTGTGAGTAATGGTCGCCTGTGTGATTTCCAGTCTTTAAACTGACAGCGCACAGTCCAATCGCATGTTCATTGAGCTTTTCACAGCTACATGTTTGTTTTGATTTTTTTTAGCATCTGTACGTTCGGCCCGTTACTCACTGCATGTCATATTTTGATCGTTTTTTGCATTCTAGAGTCTTCATGACACAGAATGTATTTGTTTTATACTGAACCGACTTTTCTGGATGCAATAACAGACATGGTTTAGTAAATGTGCACTCACTGGACAGATTCAACTTGTGCTTTTCATCTCAATTCTTTGATATTTGCTGGAAGCAGTAAATCATGAAAAATGTGTGAACTGTATTTGCCTTTTGCCTTACTAGCGCCTTGTAGTCCCCTCATTGCAGGATTGTTGTAGTCACTGGATAGGAGGCCTCTTTCCCACTTTTTACTAAGGGTACCGTCTCACAGTGGCACTTTGGTCGCTACGACGGCACGATCCGTGACGTTCCAGCGATATCCATACGATATCGCTGTGTCTGACACGCAGCAGCGATCAGGGACCCCGCTGAGAATCGTACGTCGTAGCAGATCGTTTGGAACTTTATTTCGTCGCTGGATCTCCCGCTGTCATCGCTGGATCGGTGTGTGTGACACCGATCCAGCGATGCGATCGCTTGTAACCAGGGTAAACATTGGGTTACTAAGCGCAGGGCCGCGCTTAGTAACCCGATGTTTACCCTGGTTACCATCGTAAATGTAAAAAAAAACAAACAGTACATACTGACATTCCGGTGTCACGTCCCTCGCCGTCTGCTTCCCGCACTGATTGTGAGTGCCGGCCGTAAAGCAGAGTACAGCGGTGACGTCACCGCTGCGCTCTGCTTTTACTTTACGGCGGCACTCACAGTCAGTGCGGGAAGCAGACGGCGAGGGACGTGACACCGGAATGTGAGTATGTACTGTTTTTTTTTTTTTTACATTTACGATGGTAACCAGGGTAAACATCGGGTTACTAAGCGCGGCCCTGCGCTTAGTAACCCGATGTTTACCCTGGTTACCCGGGGACTTCGGCATCGTTGGTCGCTGGAGAGCTCTCCAGCGACCACACAATGACTTACCAACGATCACGGCCAGGTCGAATCGCTGGTCGTGATCTTTGGTAAATCGTTTAGTGTAACGGTACCCTTAGACTCTGTCCACATGTCCATTTGTAACACATCCAACATTTAAAGAAAACAACTGAATCCGTTAGGAACTGAGCAGTAACTGCTGCACACTTTAGTTTGCTTATTTCCCATGGACTTCAATTGTTGCTATCTTGTTTTTATTGTTCAGGCTTTGTTTTTTGATCCATCTAAAAAAAACATTGCAGTCAGACGGGATACATTTTAGGAAATTTCAATTTTCATTCAAATGAAAGGTTTCTGTGCATCATTTTATTTCCATTTTTGTCATTCCCAACCATATCTGAAAACTGAAGTCACTACTGGACATGTGAACACAGGCTTAACGTGTTTACACTGGACAACCTTTATTTATATCACCAATCTGTAGGATGTCCAACCGCTGGTACCTGCGCCGATTGGCAGAATGGTGATTTTTTTTGTTTCCCAAAGGGGAACTGTTGCTGTCGCTCTATTTATTCTCCCTTGAGGCTGCCAGAAAATACCGAGCACAGTGCTCGGCAGCACTATATAGAGTGATTGGAGATCAGGTTGCAGTTGTGCATTGCATGGAGGCCTATGCCACTGATAAGATGCCCTTAATTCATGAATTGGCATGCGCCTCTTTAATGAATTGGTTGAATAAGACGCCTATCATTTAGCCTGATGTTCCAAAAGCCAGTCTTAATGAATGGATGCGTGCCGTAGGCGGTGTGTGCGGCAGATGTGTGCTATAGGCTGTGTGTGCGGCGGATGTGTACTGTAGGCGGTGTGCGCGGCGGATGTGTACCGTAGGCGGTGTGTGCTGCGGATGTGTACCGTAGGATGTGTGTGCGGCAGATGCGTGCCATGGGCTGTGTGTGCAGCAGATGAATACCGTAGGCTGTGTGCGTGGCGGATGCGTGCCATGGGCTGAGTGCATAGCGGATGCGTGCCATAGGCTGTGTGTGCGGCGGATGAATACTGTAGGCTGTCTGCGCGGCGGATGCATGCCATGGGCTGTGTGCGGCGGATGTGTACCGTAGGCTGTATGCATGGCGGATGCGTGCCATAGGCTGTGCGCGGCTGATGTGTACCGTAGGTGGTGTGTGCGGTGGATGCGTGCTATGGGCTGTGTGTGTGGTGGATGCGTGCCATGGGCTGTGTGCGCGGCGGATGCGTGCCATATGCTGTGTGCGGCGGATGCGTGCCATAGGCTGTGCGTGGCGGATGCATGCCATAGGCTGTGTGCGCGGCGGATGCATGCCATAGGCTGTGTGTGCGGCGGATGCATGCCATAGGCTGTGTGCGCGGCGGATGCATGCCATAGGCTGTGTGTGCGGCGGTTGCGTGCGCGGCGGATGAATACCGTAGGCTGTGTACATGGTGAATGCGTGCCATGGGCTGTGTGCGCGGCAGATGCGTGCCATGGGCTGTGTGCGCGGCGGATGAATACTGTAGGCTGTGTACATGGTGAATGCGTGCCATGGGCTGTGTGCGCGGCGGATGCGTGCCATGGGCTGTGTGTGCGGCGGATGCGTGCCATGGGCTGTGTGCGCGGCGGATGAATACTGTAGGCTGTGTACATGGTGAATGCGTGCCATGGGCTGTGTGCGCGGCGGATGCGTGCCATGGGCTGTGTGTGCGGCGGATGCGTGCCATGGGCTGTGTGCGCGGCGGATGCGTGCCATGGGCTGTGTGTGCGGTGGATGTATACCGTAGGTGGTGTGTGCGGCAGATGCGTGCGCGGCGGATGCGTGCCATAGGCTGTGTGTGTGGCGGATGAATACCGTAGGCTGTGTGCGCGGCGGATGCGTGCCATGGGCTGAGTGCATAGCGGATACGTGCCATAGGCTGTGTGCGGCGGATGTGTACCGTAGGCTGTATGCATGGCGGATTGCGTGCCATGGGCTGTGTGCGCGGCTGATGTGTACCGTAGGTGGTGTGTGCGGCAGATGCGTGCCATAGGCTGTGTGCGCGGCAGATGCGTGCCATGGGCTGTGTGCGCGGCGGATGAATACTGTAGGCTGTGTACATGGTGAATGCGTGCCATGGGCTGTGTGCGCGGCGGTTGCGTGCCATGGGCTGTGTGTGCGGCGGATGCGTGCCATGGGCTGTGTGCGCGGCGGATGCGTGCCATGGGCTGTGTGTACGGTGGATTTATACCGTAGGTGGTGTGTGCGGCAGATGCGTGCGCGGCGGATGCGTGCCATAGGCTGTGTGTGTGGCGGATGAATACCGTAGGCTGTGTGCGCGGCGGATGCGTGCCATGGGCTGAGTGCATAGCGGATACGTGCCATAGGCTGTGTGCGGCGGATGTGTACCGTAGGCTGTATGCATGGCGGATTGCGTGCCATGGGCTGTGTGCGCGGCTGATGTGTACCGTAGGTGGTGTGTGCGGCAGATGCGTGCCATAGGCTGTGTGCGCGGTGGATGCATGCCATAGGCTGTGTGTGCGGCGGATGCGTGCCATGGGCTGTGTGCGCGGCGGATGCGTGCCATGGGCTGAGTGCATAGCGGATGCGTGCCATAGGCTGTGTGTGCGGCGGATGAATACCGTAGGCTGTGTGCTCGGTGGATGCGTGCCATGGGCTGAGTGCATAGCGGATGCGTGCCATAGGCTGTGTGTGCGGCGGATGAATACCGTAGGCTGTGTGCTCGGTGGATGCGTGCCATGGGCTGAGTGCATAGCGGATGCGTGCCATAGGCTGTGTGCGGCGGATAAGTACCGTAGGCTGTATGCATGGCGGATGCGTGCCATGGGCTGTGTGCGCGGCGGATGCGTGCCATAGGCTGTGTGCGGCGGATGCGTGCCATAGGCTGTGTGCGGCGGATGCGTGCCATAGGCTCAGTGCGCAGTGACCAACAGTCAGTCTTAGTGTTACATATTCATCTATTTTTATTTCTGATATGTATACACTGAGTCATTTCTAATGATTTAGTAAGCTGTAGCCCAATTTCTGGTTGCGTCACGAGGCCACCCAAGAACCTGTATTGGGCAAGCGACATACTGTTGGCAGGAGAGTGGTTCCCTTAGAGCCACTGTTCTGCTAACGCTAGAATATATTTTAGTTAGGGGGAGATGAATGGAGCCTCTGTGTTTTACAACCAGCTCTTGCTGAACTGTTTCCATATGTTGTGCAATGTAATTCTATGATAAAGAGAGAAAATCTCCAATCCTCTTTTCACTTTGAATTTTAAATCTCAGCAGCAACAAAACCGTATATATTAGATGTGCCCTTTCTGAAATGTATCCCTGTGTGTGCATTCACAATCACATGGTGTCAGAAGTTTTTAATGGAAGAGCGTAAATATTGCTTTATGATGCACATATTCAGGATTTCCGCATCTGCTTGCTGTCGGTGGATGAGAACATTCTTGTTTGGGGAAGTGGTAGAGTGCAACAGCGGCATAGACTATAAGGGTATGTGTCCACGTCCAGGATTGCATCAGGATTTGGTCAGGATTTTTCATCAGTGTTTGTAAGCCAAAACCAGGAGTGGGTGATAAATGCAAAAGTGGTGCATATGTTTCTGTTATACTTTTCCTCTAATTGTTCCACTCCTGGTTTTGGCTTACAAATACTGATGAAAAATCCTGACCAAATCCTGATGCAATCCTGAACGTGGACACATACCCTAAAGCAATTATTTGATATTGGGACATGTAGGATTTTGGGAAGCTTTCACCCACAAAACCATGTGGTTAATTGTTATGTGCAAATGGTTTTCTGGCAAAACAGCACTTCCCCTGCAATACCGAATAATTGTTTGATAATTTAAAAACCGCAGCGGCACTTTGGATCTGAGCCCTGTCTTACGCTTAGGTATCAATGCTAAAAGCATGTACAGGCCTAACACAGCTGAGGCTTTGTAAGCACTTAATTCCTATATGATCTATGGGTCCACAACCTGTGGCTCAGGAGACACGTGGCTTGCGGGTCCATGATGTGTGGTTCTCAGCTTGGTGCATTAGCACCAGGTCTAACAAATGCATATAATGAGCAGGTATCCAGATGGGTTTTTTGTGAGTAGCCACTGTGGGAAAGCTTGGGTGGTCATTATACCAATATTGAGGGCTTTGGGGGTCACCACTGTGTTGGAGGTGCTGGATGTCAGTGCCCTATGGGATCTGGATGTTGCTCACAACCCTCTCTCAGCGCTGAATGTGGCTTCAAGGTAAGGCTACTTTCACACTAGCGTTAACTGCATTACGTCTCAAAACGTCTTTTTTCAGAAAAAACGCATCCAGCAAAAGTTTTTGCTGGATGCGTTTTTTCCCCATAGACTTGTGTTGGCGACGTATTGCGACGGATTGGCATACGTCGTGTCCGTTTTACGACGGATGCGTCGAAATTTGGCCACACGTCGTCGGCAAAAAACGTTGCTTGTAAAGTTTTTTGTCTCCGCCTAAAAAACGTGTCGCGACGCATCCTGTGGCATACGTCGTTGGCTACAATGGAAGCCTATGAGCGACGGATGCGTCGGGACACGTCGTACGACGCAATGCAGCGCTGCAATACGTTTTTTTGCACTGAGCATGCTCAGAAGCTGGATTTTGTTGCCAATTGGCCAGACACCCCCAAATCTATATAAACCTGGCCTGGGCCTTCAACCCCACATATGCCAGCAAGACCCAGAGAGAAGACTGCCAGCCACAAGACCCCAGCCAGCCACGTATATAAGTGCCACGTATATAAGTGCCACGTATATAAGTGCCACGTATTTCAGTGCCACGTACTATAAATACTATAACTACGTGGTTATACGTGGCACTTATATACATGGCACTTATATACGTGACACTTAAATACGTGACACTTAAATACGTGGCACTTAAATACGTGGCACTGAAATACGTGGCACTGAAATACGTGGCACTGAAATACGTGGCACTATGACTGTCAGAAAATGTTCATTAAACGGTTAGGGGTGAGGTTAGGGGTAGGGTTAGGGTTTGGATCCCTTTATCATCATCCGTAGTTCATTAATCGGATGTATCCAGAGTCGCCTCCGTCTCCGTTGCTGCAGAAGCATCCTCCGTTTTTCCGCTGCCGCCTCCTTCTCCCGCACTATGATATCCAGGCGATTCGTCTCAAAGATAATGTCGGTAACCAAACTAGCAATGCTCACAAGAACACCTTCCATCGCTGCCACAAAACTAAAACCCTCAAAGATGGGCTGTAAAAACAGTAACTATATAGTTTTCCATATTTTCCAGTAGCCAATCAAATTTGGGAGCCTCCCTTTTAAAAACGGATCAGTCGTAAAAACGGATGCAACGGATGGTAAAAACGGATGCAACGTATGCAACGCATCCAGTATTTTCGACGGAAACGTTTAACGGATTTGCGACGGATCCGTCGAAATGCTGTATGCGTTGCATACGTTTTTCACTTTTTTGACGCATCCGTTTTTTCGGCAAAAAAACGGATTTGCGACGTAATGCAGTTAACGCTAGTGTGAAAGTAGCCTAAGAAAGGTTGGGGCCACTGAACTAAACTGTCTAGGGTCTAGTCTGATACATTGAAAACTTTTAAGTCAGGAGAAAGGATTGTGGTGACTTTGTTTAACCCCTTCATGACCCAGCCTATTTTGGCCTTAATGACCTTGCCGTTTTTTGAAATTCTGACCAGTGTCCCTTTATGAGGTAATAACTCAGGAACGCTTCAACAGATCCTAGCGATTCTGAGATTGTTTTTTCGTGACATATTGGGCTTCATGTTAGTGGTAAATTTAGGTCGATAATTTCTGAGTTTATTTGTGAAAAAAACGAAAATTTGGCAAAAAATTTGAAAATTTCGCAATTTTCACATTTTGAATTTTTATTCTGTTAAACCAGAGAGTTATGTGACACAAAATAGTTAATAAATAACGTTTCCCACATGTCTACTTTACATCAGCACAATTTTGGAAACAATTTTTTTTTTTGCTAGGAAGTTATAAGGGTTAAAATTTGACCAGTGATTTCTCATTTTTACAACAAAATTTACAAAACCATTTTTTTTAGGGACCACCTCACATTTGAAGTCATTTTGAGGGTTCTACATGGCTGAAAATACCCAAAAGTGACACCATTCTAAAAACTGCACCCCTCAAGGTGCTCAAAACCACATTCAAGAAGTTTATTAACCCTTCAGGTGTTTCACAGCAGCAGAAGCAACATGGAAGTAAAAAATGAACATTTAACTTTTTAGTCACAAAAATGATCTTTTAGCAACAATTTTTTTATTTTCCCAGCGGTAAAAGGAGAAACTGGACCACGGACGTTGTTGTCCAATTTGTCCTGAGTACGCTGATACCTCATATGTGGGGGTAAACCACTGTTTGGGCGCACGGCAGGGCTCGGAAGGGAAGGAGCGCCATTTGACTTTTTGAATGAAAAATTGGCTCCAATCTTTAGCGGACACCATGTCACGTTTGGAGAGCCCCCGTGTGCCTAAACATTGGAGCTCCCCCACAAGTGACCCCATTTTGGAAACTAGACCCCCCAAGGAACTTATCTAGAAGCATAGTGAGCACTTTAAACCCCCAGGTGCTTCACAAATTGATCCGTAAAAATGAAAAAGTACTTTTTTTTCACAAAAAAATTATTTTAGCCTCAATTTTTTCATTTTCACATGGGCAACAGGATAAAATGGATCCTAAATTTTGTTGGGCAATTTCTCCTGAGTACACCAATACCTCACATGTGGGGGTAAACCACTGTTTGGGCACATGGTAAGGCTCGGAAGGGAAGGAGCGCCATTTGACTTTTTGAATGAAAAATTATCTCCATCGTTAGCGGACACCATGTCGCGTTTGGAAAGCCCCTGTGTGCCTAAACATTGGAGCTCCTCCACAAGTGACCCCATTTTGGAAACTAGACCCCCCAAGGAACTCATCTAGAGGCATAGTGAGCACTTTAAACCCCCAGGTGCTTCACAAATTGATCCGCAAAAATGAAAAAGTACTTTTTTTTCACACAAAATTTCTTTTAGCCTCAATTCTTTCATTTTCACATGGGCAACAGGATAAAATGGATCCTAAAATTTGTTGGGCAATTTCTCCTGAGTACGCCGATACCTCATATGTGGGGGTAAACCACTGTTTGGGTGCACGGCAAGGCTCGGAAGGGGAGGCGTGCCATTTGACTTTTTGAATGGAAAATTAGCTCCAATCGTTAGCGGACACCATGTCGCGTTTGGAGAGCCCCTGTGTGCCTAAACATTGGAGCTCCCCTACAAGTGACCCCATTTTGGAAACTAGACCCCCCCAAGGAACTTATCTAGATGCATAGTGAGCACTTATAACCCCCAGGTGCTTCACAGAAGTTTATAACGCAGAGCCGTGAAAATAAAAAAATAATTTTTCTTTCCTCAAAAATGATTTTTAGCCCAGAATTTTTTATTTTCCCAAGGGTAATAGGAGAAATTGGACCCCAAATGTTGTTGTCCAGTTTGTCCTGAGTACGATGATACCCCATATGTGGGGGTAAACCACTGTTTGGGCGCACGGCAGGGCTCGGAAGGGAAGGCACGCCATTTGGCTTTTTGAATGGAAAATTAGCTCCAATCATTAGCGGACACCATGTCGCGTTTGGAGAGCCCCTGTGTGCCTAAACATTGGAGCTCCCGCACAAGTGACCCCATTTTGGAAACTAGACCTCCCAAGGAACTAATCTAGATGTGTGGTGAGCACTTTGAACCCCCAAGTGCTTCACAGAAGTTTATAACGCAGAGCCGTGAAAATAAAAAATGTTTCCTTTCCTCAAAAATATTTTTTTAGCCCAGAATTTTTTTATTTTTGCAAGAGTAACAGGAGAAATTGGACCCCAAAAGTTGTTGTCCAGTTTCTCCTGAGTACGCTGATACCCCATATGTGGGGGTAAACCACTGTTTTGGCACATGTCGGGGTTCGGAAGGGAAGTAGTGACGTTTTGAAATGCAGACTTTGATGGAATGCTCTGCGGGCATCAGGTTGCGTTTGCAGAGCCCCTGATGTGCCTAAACAGTAGAAACCCCCCACAAGTGACCCCATTTTGGAAACTAGACCCCCCAAGGAACTTATCTAGATGTGTGGTGAGCACGTTCAACCCCCAAGTGCTTCACAGAAGTTTACAACGCAGAGCCGTGAAAATAAAAAATCATTTTTCTTTCCTCAAAAAAGATGTTTTAGCAAGCAATTTTTTAATTTCACAAGGGTAACAGGAGAATTTGGACCCCAATATTTGTTGCCCAGTGTGTTGTGAGTACGCTGATACCCCATATGTGGGGGTAAACCACTGTTTGGGCGCACGTCAGGGCTCGGAAGGGAAGTAGTGACATTTGAAATGCAGACTTTGATGGAATGGTCTGCGGGCGTCACATTGCATTTGCAGAGCCCCTGATGTGCCTAAACAGTAGAAACACCCCACAAGTGACCCCATTTTGGAAACTAGACCCCCGAAGGAACTTATATAGATGTGTGGTGAGCACTTTCAACCCCCAAGTGCTTCACAGAAGTTTATAACGCAGAGCCGTGAAAATAAAAAATAATTGTTCTTTCCTCAAAAATTATATTTTAGCAAGTAATTTTTTATTTTTGCAAGGGTAACAGGAGAAATTGGACCCCAACAGTTGTTGCCCAGTTTGTCCTGAGTACGCTGGTACCCCAAATGTGGGGGTAAACCACTGTTTGGGCGCACGTCGGGGCTTGGAAGGGCGGAAGCACCATTTGACTTTTTGAACGCAAGATTGGCTGGAATCAATGGTGGCGCCATGTTGCGTTTGGAGACCCCTGATGTGCCTAAACAGTGGAAACCCCTCAATTCTAACTTCAACACTAACCCCAACACACCCCTAATCCTAATCCCAACTGTAGTCATAACCCTAATCACAACCCTAACCCCAACACACCCCTAACCACAACCCTAACCGCAACACACCCGTAACCCTAATTCCAACCCTAATCCTAACCCTAATCCCAACCGTAACCCTAATCCCAACCCTAACCACAACTGTAACCCCAACACACCCCTAACCCTATCCGTAACCCTAACCACAAGCCTAATCTTAACCCTATTTCAAACCCTAGCCCTAATTCCAACCCTAACTCTAATTCCAACCCTAACCCTAAGGCTATGTGCCCACGTTGCGGATTCGTGTGAGATTTTTCCGCACGATTTTTGAAAAATCTGCAGGTAAAAGGCACTGCGTTTTACCTGCGGATTTACAGCAGATTTCCAGTGTTTTTTTGTGCGGATTTCACCTGCGGATTCCTATTGAGGAACAGGTGTAAAACGCTGCGGAATCCGCACAAAGAATTGACATGCTGCGGAAAATACAACGCAGCGTTTCTGCACGGAATTTTCCGCACCATGGGCACAGCGGATTTGGTTTTCCTTAGGTGTACATGGTACTGTAAACCTGATGGAAAACTGCTTCGAATTCGCAGCGGCCAATCCGCTGCGGATCCGCGGCCAATCCGCTGCGGATCCGCGGCCAATCCGCTGCCGATCCGCTGCGGATCCGCTGCGGATCCGCGGCCAATCCGCTGCGGATCCGCTGCCAATCCGCTGCGGATCCGCTGCGGATCCGCGGCCGATCCGCTGCCGATCCGCTGCCGATCCGCTGCGGATCCGCGGCCGATCCGCTGCCGATCCGCTGCGGATCCGCGGGTGAGACGCTGCGGATCCGCTGCCGATCCGCTGCGGATCCGCGGCCGATCCGCTGCGGATCCGCGGCCGATCCGCTGCGGATCCGCGGCCGATCCACTGCGGATCCGCGGCCGATCCGCTCTGTGTGCACATGCCATAACCCTAACCCTACCCGTAACCCTAACCCTACCCCTAACCCTACCCCTAGTTCTAACCCTAGTTCTAACCCTAACCCTAGTGGAAAAAAAAAAAAAAAATTTCTTTATTTTATTATTGTCCCTATGGGGGTGATAAAGGGGGGGGGGGGTTATTTATTATTTTTTTTATTTTGATCGCTGTGGTAGAACCTACCACAGCGATCAAAATGCACTTGTAAGGAATCTGCCGACTGGCAGATTCGGCGGGCGCACTGAGCATGCGCCCGCCATTTTGGAAGATGGCGGCGCCCAGCGAGCAGACGTACGGACACCGGGAGGATCGGTAAGTATGAAGGGGTGGTGGGGGGGTGGATCGGAGTACAGGGGGGGGGGATCGGAGCACAGGGGGGGTGGATATGAGCAAGGAGGGAGCGGACAGGAGGACGGGGGAGCCGGCAGGCGGACGGAGGGGACCGGACCCCATAACGGAGGACTGGGGGGGCGATCGGTGGGTGTGGGGGGGGTCACTTTAGTATTTCCAGCCATGGCCGATGATATTGCAGCATCGGCCATGGCTGGATTGTAATATTTCACCAGTTTTTTAGGTGAAATATTACAAATCGCTCTGATTGGCAGTTTCACTTTCAACAGCCAATCAGAGCGATCGTAGCCACGGGGGGGTGAAGCCACCCCCCCTGGGCTGAAGTACCACTCCCCCTCTCCCTGCAGATCGGGTAAAATAGGAGTTAACCCCTTCACCCGATCTGCAGGGACGCGATCATTCCATGACGCCACATAGGCGTCATGGGTCGGATTGGCACGGGTTTTCATGACGCCTACGTGGCGTCATGGGTCGGGAAGGGGTTAAATGTCTACACATTCTAAGTAACCGGTGAGCAGACTCGACAAGTGTAGTGTCGGCTTCTGAATGGATGCCATAATTGCTTACTCTCATGGAATGGTAAGAGAATTTGGCAATAAGATGCAGTTGTTTTTAATTTTTGACAGTATCTACACTTGCAAAAAGTTTATTTTATATCTCTTATAAGTCCTGTAATTTCATATAATTTGTGTTCTTGGTCATTAAAATAATGGGAATGAAAGTACGTGATTAGATCAGATATTATATATAAATGCAGTTAATGAAGCCATGTATTGCTGAATGTTGCAATTAAAGCAATTCTTACACTGCCAACATTTACAGCCTGAGTAACGACCATGATGTGCGGACCAGCCACGGGTGTCCTGACCCGACCTGAACAGCTTCATAGTTCTAAGAGTCCTGTCCAGTTCAGGTCACAAGATGGTCGTCCATGCATCTTTCACAGTATTCACCCATGAGTTAATCTGGCCCTGAAGGTGCGTATGACGTTGTTGGATTTGGGACAGGAGACCCAGACCCTGAATTTTGGATGTTGGAAGCTGGCCTATTGAAGAGTTTACTTAACGTCGCCCATTACATAGTTTTTTGTGAGCATATCATGAATGGGTTTCCAGGGTCTGTAATATCTAAGGAGGTGGGTTGTCTACTTTTTATATAACAAAAGTTCATGAAACGAGATCTCGGAGCAGATTTATTGTATTGCTGGCATATGCTGATCCAGGATTTGTTTTCAAGAATGGAGAATCAAACTCAACTGGCTGTAAGATTGGTTGTGCACTTCATAAAATAGTGTTTCTTTTACTTGGAAAAGGGGTTAGATAATCATTACTTAGAACTTGTCCCAGACAGGCTGTCAGATTTAATTCCACATGCTGGAGTCGGACTCTGGGACAGGCAGAACTGGGAGGGTCCCTTGTGAGTTACGTTTCCTGCCTCCCCCCAAATTTAACACAACCGGTCTTTGTTTTCAGCTTCCCGTGAAAAAACACAGTGGCCAGCCGCTGAGGTGGGTCAGCGAGTGAAATCAGACAAAACATTATCCGTGGAATTTCAAAAGACAACAATTAAAATTGAGAGAAAAACTGTGACACAAGAAGGGGAAGATAAGGAAAAGGGATGGAGGACGATAACATTGTATCACTAGTTGAGGTTGAAGTCATAATGGGGTGCAATAAGAGGGAGGGCGGGGGTCATGCTACGTTAATATATTCATTCATGTTTAGGTGGAATGAAAACCAAAATTGACATAATGAACAGGTCTAAAATGCTGAGCGTCTGAAGGTAACCTGAATGGAAAAATAAAGGAAATTGATTAACTGGAAAGTTATGAATGGATGTCAGTGATGTCGTCATGCCTGAATATATCCAGTATGATTTCACCTAAGGACTGCGAGACTTCCCACAGCTGATGGTCACAACACTCATTTGGGTAAGATGATTAGTGGATTGTCCTTTAAGCCGAGTTCAGACGGTAAACTAGAAAACACAAGCCAGTTGTTTCTGCAGATTGTGTTCATGACTGGCTCTGCGTGCTTGTCCTCATTGTGCATGGGTCCTGCGTCCACATTACACTGCATGAATCAGAATAGTGCATGGTACGGGTTTATTATTTTCATCATTATGGATAATCAGCCATGTACACTGTCTATAATAGGTCTGTGTGTGCTTTGTGGCTTACATCTGAACAGATCTTTACTTTTTAGCTACATTCATATATTGCTTATAAAACCTACAAAAGAATCCTCTAGTCCAACAGAGGACGCACCCCGAAGCCATGACATATGAACCAACAAACAAGCACGAGGATGCATCAATGAATAATGTCAAGAGATGTGTGCACAAAATCCATACTATATATTGCCTTCCATTTTTACATCTGTTAAAACTGAACCTTTTCATCTCATAGGAGTAAATCACCGATGTCAGGCTGCTATAATGTGGCAGGTAGACCGCCATCAGAATGGTGTCTATAAAGCCTATAAGTAAGTATACCTAAGTAAGGTATGAGGCCGCTCTGTATAAATATTGACCTTACACCATCTTGATGAGAACTGCTATGTGCAAAGCTTTTATCTTCTGGTACTCCTGGGATATACAAGTGAAGCCCCTCTCCGCACATTTAGTACATCATGGCTCTTTGGCCTCAATCTATAACCCATGGGATCTGCTATGTAGTTGGCAGTGTCAGGCAAGAACGTACATTACCAAAAGTAGTGATTCCACCCACCTATAGCCAACTCTGCCAAACCTCAGGATATTGATATCACAGGTACAGCGCAAATAGCGGCCGTGGAATGACTCCAGGGTAAAAATAACATCTCCTAACATCTCCGATGACTCTACGCAATGACCTCACTTTTTCCTTGTGCGTTCACACATAGGCTGTCTGTGAGCCAGTTCTGTGCATCCTGGAGCACGTTCAATGCCGGCAGCTTCAGATATTGTAAATCTTTGCTGGCAAGTCTCATAATAATCGTGTCTTGCATTTCTATGTTGTGTAAGTGTTTGCACAGTTAGTACAGTGTGCAATTCTGCAGATTAGGTGTAGGCCATAAAGTATTATAGGTAGACATTTTATTTAAAGGGGGATTCTCAAGCTTGGAATCTCTCCCCTATCTATGGGATAGAAAATAACTTCTAGATTGCTGGGGGTACGACCACTGGTCCTGATAACCAGTGCTACAAAGAGCCCCATGTGAATGGAGCAGTGATCTATTATGTGCACTGCCATTCAGTCTTGATAGGGGATAACTTCTAAACTTCAGAATACCAAGTTTGTCTTCTGTTTATATCAGCTGCAGACGTCACAGACCACATGGGTAATAGGCAGGGCTGTGGAGTCGGAAGCCAAACCACCGACTCTGACTCCGATTCCTCAATTTCCCCGTAATCCGACTCTATGTACATGCTCAGTAGTGAGGCAGTGCTGCAAAGTGCCGAGATCCTGACATCAGGAACAGAACAGACATTTATAGGACATTTTATAACTTTCCCAAATTATTCTGAAAACCTTTACAGCACATCCTGCACTGAACCCAGTGTGTTATATATATGATAGGAGTTGGAGTTACTGCATTTTATACCGACACCGACTGACTGCACAGCTCTGGTTATAGGCACTGTAACGTCTACAGTCTTTATAGACATAAGACAAGCGTGGAGAATTGAGATTGCATTCATTGAATGGAGAGAAGTGAAAGCGTGCATGCATATTATTTCATTAATTTACAAATGTTGCTGCCCTTGCACAGAGGATTTATCATCTTGGAATAACCCCTTTAACTAGTCCGTCATTATTTATATCGCCAGTGATTTGACTGTGTGTCATATACACCTACACAGAATCTCTTATAAGCCGTACCGGGGTTATTTTATCTCAGCCAATCACACTATTGAGCTGTATGAAGTATTTTGCTTCCATTTTCTGAGTGAGAATGGCCGCACCAGCAATACTAGATGCTAACTGCTGTGTGATAGAAATCTCATGTAAAGTTCCTATTTTTTCCTATAGACATTCTGTAGAAACGTTGTATTGCGAGTCCAGGGGCTCCATACTGTCTGAAGACCTTACAGACAGGCTTTCTGCTATGTGGAGGAGTGTAGTTTCCCTAATGGTATCTTAATAGAGTTTTTGGTGCAAAATTAGCATCAAACTCTCCATCACAAGACTTTCAATTTGCTTTAAAAAAGCTTCCTCATCATTTCAATGAGAAAATATTCCTGCAGTGAATATAGGTCCATGCAAGAAATAAGAATGTCGGTTTTTGCCAAACTTGTTATTGCATTAAAAAGAGAGTAAAAAAAGGCCACACACAGGAAAACCAGACAATGTAAAAAAAAAGGCATTTTAGTTTTTCTACTGCTTTTCCACATGTGATTTTTCTGTCTGTAAAATCCACGTCAAACAGGCCCACGTGATCCCACTGTAAGACGTGCGGAGTTGGGAACTTTCATTATTGCATCTGTACTTTTATTTATAAGGATGGTCAGGACAGATAATGCACCCCGGCTGATCGGCCAGTGTAAAATATAGCTGTGCACCTTTTATTAGTACTGATGTTTGCACCATAAATTAGAAGGGGTCGTTGGTAAGAATTGCCTTTTAATTTAGTCAAGCGCCTTCTAATAAGATTGCTGTATTTGGAATTGATTGGATCTTTGCACCTTTTTAATATTTTGTCTGACAAGTTGTGACTTGTTTTGGGGAGCACAATTTTTGATGTGACTGTTTGACGTGTGAAATTCCCATTAAATAAAGGTGCAAACCAGATAATAAATGTGCACGGATGTGTTTTTTGTTCCTCTTTGCTCAGGTGCAGGTGCCAGTCATCCGTCATTAATGGATTAGTTTTCTTAACCTTCTTTGCAGAAAACCGGCCCAATCATCTGTTTATTTGAGCTTAATTTGCCAGATCACTCAGCACCTGTCAGTGCAAAATAGGAGAGGCGTACAGGTCCATAATGGAGGAGAGACAGAAGCATATCTAGGGGGATAAGGGCTGAGACATCCAGAGACAAAAGCGCAGCCTGCGCTTCATGTGTAGGTTTTTGAGGTCTAATGTGATCAATCTAAAGGAACCTTTTGTCGGTTGCCATCAAAGTCTGGTCTGGAGAAAATGCTGACTGTCGAGCCTTTGTCTTGCTAATGCACCTTGATTGAGACAGTGAGAGCTGTGCTCACCCAGGTACAAGGGCAGAGATGGAGGCGGCAGACACTTCAGCTCACAAGCCCATTATGTGATGCACAAAAGCTGCACCTGCAACGAGGCCTAGTGTGACTTCTGCTAAATGCACTGATAAGTCTCAGGGCGGTCTATAGATGACGATGGGCTCTTATTGTACCATGCTATTAACACGGTAAAATAAATCTGCTGTGGAGGTGGGCAAAGACTAAATAGCATTTATAAACCCCTGCACCATACATTGTTCAGAGACCCCGTGCACCCTACAGTCCGCTATATACAGACAGAAGATTTCCTGCTATCATACACTCAGGTATGAGACCCCCGGCCGCCATATAGTAAGGTGGGAGACCCCCTGCCACCATACAGTAAGGTTGGAGACCCCCTGCCACCATACATTAAGGTGGGAGACCCCCTGCCACCATACAGTCTGCTATACACAGACAGATTTCCTGCTATCATTCACTCAGGTATGAGACCCCCAGTCACCATACAGTAAGGTGGGAGACCCCCTGCCACCATACTGTCTGCTATATACAGACAGAAGGTCTCCTGCTATCATACACTCAGGTATGAGACCCCCGGCCACCATACAGTAAGGTGGGAGACCCCCTGCCACCATACAGTAAGGTGGGAGACCCCCTGCCACCATACAGTAAGGTGGGAGACCTCGTGCACCATACAGTCCGCTATATACAGCCAGAAGATTTCCTGCTATCATACACTCAGGTATGAGACCCCCGGCCACCATACAGTAAGGTGGGAGACCCCTGCCACCATACAGTAAGGTGGGAGACCACTGCCACCATACAGTAAGGTGGGAGACCCCCGGCCACCATACAGTAAGGTGGGAAACCCCGGCCACCATACAGTAAGGTGGGAGACCCCCTGCCACCATACAGTAAGGTGGGAGACCCCCTGCCATCATACGGTCCGCTATATACAGACAGAAGATTTCCTGCTATCATACACTCAGGTATGAGACCCCCGGCCACCATACAGTAAGGTGGGAGACCCCCTGCCACCATACAGTCCGCTATATACAGACAGATTTCCTGCTATCATACACTCAGGTATGAGACCCCCAACCACCATACAGTAAGGTGAGAGACCCCCTGCCACCATACAGTCATTTGTAAGCCATGAAGTGACATCCGGGCACAGTGAACCCAGCTGCGGCTCTGATCATTCTGTCCTCAGTATTTGTTTCGCCTCTTATCTTTTTATACTGTAGCTCTGTAGTGTAATAGTTCTCTCAAACACCATTTAGCTTGGCTGCAGACTAAAAGCAAACTGTGCCATGTGCACCTGCAGTCTTGTATGACTTTCCTACATCATGCTATCCACTTTGTGGGCAGGCCTGCATTTTCTTCTTGCATTACTACCTGTACTACCATGTATCAACTGTGAGCTAGAGGCAGAGCTGGATGCTGGAGCATTTATGGAAGGGGATGAGTGGAAAAAAGCAGCTCCAAAGAGGATGCTGCACACCGAGATGGCATGGAGTCAGACATTAAGTATGAACTCTTACATTTTACAATGTGTTATTCACTTCCAGTTATTATGGACATTTACAAAATATCCCTGCACGTGGGGCCACTACTATGTATATAATTAAGTCACACTGATGCTGCTTTCACGTTAAAGGGTGTCTGTCACCCCCAAAATGCTATTAAACTATTTATACAGGTATGTAGGGGACTTGGCTCCTTTAAAAACCATACCTATATTATAGATTTTAGTGGCTTCCCTTAATTATACCTTCTACGAAATGCAATAGCGGGTACATCACCAACCAACCATCGCCATTAAAGGGGAAAGCCTTGTGATTGGTATGTACAGTACAGACCAAAAGTTTGGACACACCTTCTCATTTAAAGATTTTTCGGTATTTTCATGACTATGAAAATTGTACATTCACACTGAAGGCATCAAAACTATGAATTAACACATGTGGAATTATATGCTTAACAAAAAAGTGTGAAACAACTGAAATTATGTCTTATCTTCTAGGTTCTTCAAAGTAGCCACCTTTTGCTTTGATGACTGCTTTGCACACTCTTGGCATTCTCTTAATGAGCTTCAAGAGGTAGTCACTGGGAATGGTCTTCACTTCACAGGTGTGCCCTGTCAGGTTTAATAAGTGGGATTTCTTGCCTTATAAATGGGGTTGGGACCATCAGTTGTGTTGTGCAGAAGTCTGGTGGATACACAGTTGATAGTCCTACTGAATAGACTGTTAGCTGCTTTTTTCTTGCCATAATACAAATTCTAAGTAAAGAAAAATGAGTGGTCATCATTACTTTAAGAAATGAAGGTCAGTCGGTCCAAAAAATTGGGAAAGCTTTGAAAGTGTTCCCAAGTGCAGTGGCAAAAACCATCAAGCGCTACAAAGAAACTGGCTCACATGAGGACCGCCCCAGGAAAGGAAGACCAAGAGTCACCTCTGCTTCTGAGGATAAGTTTATCCAAGTCACCAGCCTCAGAAATCGCAGGTTAACGGCAGCTCAGATTAGGGACCAGGTCAATGCCACACAGAGTTCTAGCAGCAGACACATCTCTACAACAACTGTTAAGGCTACTTTCACACTTCCGTTTTTTTGTGTCCGTTGCAGTGCAGCAAAATGACGGATCGACGGACGTCATGAAAATAGTGAAAAAACGTGTGCGACGCATCCAGTGTAATGACGGATGCGTCGTCCACAAATTCCGGGAAAATAAATGTCCGAGGACGAGAGAGAGAGATTGATTTTTCCCAAACTTGAAAATCCTTCCGGGCATGCTCAGAGGGAAAAAACTGGATCCGTCGCTGGATTCCAGTGTGTGACGGTCAGCGACGGATCCTGCGTCCATAGGCTT
Organism: Ranitomeya variabilis; assembly: GCF_051348905.1. Classification (NCBI taxonomy): domain Eukaryota; kingdom Metazoa; phylum Chordata; class Amphibia; order Anura; family Dendrobatidae; genus Ranitomeya; species Ranitomeya variabilis. Next base: position 248,901,632 of record NC_135235.1, read on the forward strand.
CCATTCTAGTGAACGACGTATGACGCAGGATCCGTCGCTACACGTTTTCCTGACGCAGACCAAAAACGTTACATTGAACTTTTTTCCAGACGGTAAGCCAAAACACGACGGATCCATTGCACGACGGATGCGACGTGTGGCCATCCGTCGCTAATACAAGTCTATGGGAAAATGCAGGATCCTGCAAAGTTTTTTGCAGGATCCTGCATTCTCAAAAATCAACGAATTGTGACATGAGCTAAAAGACGGAAGTGTGAAAGTAGCTAAGAGGAGACTTTGTGCAGCAGGCCTTCATGGTAAAATAGCTGCTAGGAAACCACTGCTAAGGACCGGCAACAAGCAGAAGAGACTTGTTTGGCCTAAAGAACACAAGGAATGGACATTAGACCAGTGGAAATCTGTGCTTTGGTCTGATGAGTCCAAATTTGAGATCTTTGGTTCCAACCACCGTGTCTTTGTGCGACGCAGAAAAGGTGAACGGATGGACTCCACATGCCTGGTTCCCACCGTGAAGCATGGAGGAGGAGGTGTGATGGTGTGGGGGTGCTTTGCTGGTGACACTGTTGGGGATTTATTCAAAATTGAAGGCATACTGAACCAGCATGGCTACCACAGCATCTTGCAGCCGCATGCTATTCCATCCAGTTTGCGTTTAGTTGGACCATCATTTATTTTTCAACAGGACAATGACCCCAAACACACCTCCAGGCTGTGTAAGGGCTATTTGACCAAGAAGGAGAGTGATGGGGTGCAACGCCAGATGACCTGGCCTCCACAGTCACCAGACCTGACCCCAATCGAGATGGTTTGGGGTGAGCTGGACCGCAGAGTGAAGGCAAAAGGGCCAACAAGTGCTAAGCATCTCTGGGAACTCCTTCAAGATTGTTGGAAGACCATTCCCGGTGACTACCTCTTGAAGCTCATCAAGAGAATGCCGAGAGTGGGCAAAGCAGTCATCAAAGCAAAAGGTGGCTACTTTGAAGAACCTAGAATATAAGACATAATTTAAGTTGTTTCACACTTTTTTGTTAAGTATATAATTCCACATGTGTTAATTCATAGTTTTGATGCCTTCAGTGTGAATGTACAGTTTTCATAGTCATGAAAATACAGAAAAATCTTTAAATGAGAAGGTGTGTCCAAACTTTTGATCTGTACTGTATCTGACTGCTGAGACCCTGACCGACTCCTGGAACAGGCCTCTGAAGTGCCCCATTGGGCTGTGCATGCCTTCCACCCCTTCATTTACTGTCTGTGGGGCTTTCCTAAATGTAGAGTACTTTTATGGGGCTCTGATATCAGAGGGTTTTTATTTATATATTTTCACTCTTAACTGCGAGCACGAATCACTCTGTGACTAAAGGGGCTTATTTCAGGAATTGACCAAGATAAAAGGAGGTTGTGAACTGTAGAGCTTCATAGAAAAGGTCAGATCATACAACAATAGGAAGAGAAGAATTCTGGAATATCACGGGGAAAGGCTGTATGAAGCCTTGCCTCGGATGTAGAACATTGCTGTACATGAAGTGGACATAAATCCGATTATTTGTAGCTAACCCTCTGTCCTGTGCTCTAGTCGAGGCAGTGAGGTACCTGTATACTGGTGGTGTAATGTCTCTGTAGATCTGCCGTTGTATCTGCTATTTATTAAGTAACACTATGGTATTACAGAATCCCATTTAGAATATCAGAGATTCATGTGACGGACCATAAAACCCCAGCGTGTTCTGGAGAGCCCCCAGTCCTGGACCATCTGCTCCAGTAGGGTTCTGCTCTCTGGGGATGATTGCCTGTTTCCCATCAGATTCAGGCTAAGTGACAGGTCCTAGGCAGGCACGACGACTATGGCCAATGTATTTGACATCTACTAAGTTAATAACGTGTCATTTTCAGGAGTAGGTCTCTGTAGCAGACATTCTTAGTTGTTTGCGCAATTGGCCATTATAAAGAGACTTTCTAGCATTGTTTGAAAGTCTTTTGTCCTCTAGAAATAGTGTCTGTCCCTCTCTGGTTCCACATAGAAGTAGTCCTGTTTCTTATGGTTAGCTAACACTATTAATTCAGTTCTACGGGCTCCCCCGAGACCTGTCCTTCTCCCCCCAAACCAGACGTCTTCTGATGTCATCTCACCGACCACAGTCTCCGCTCTCCTCCAGATTTGGAGGCTCATTATTGTTACTAACAAAGCTGTTTTGTCAGTGCACACGAGATTCATTGAAGATTATCAGAGAGGAAAAAATGATAAAGAAAACCAGTGTGAACAATCTAGTATGAGAATGTGTTCTATCCCATCAGATACCTCCTCTGCCGTAATGCTGATGACCTAGTGCTGCTGGTTTATAACAATTCATACGAGCCAAGTCCATATACATCCATCTATCTGCAGTGCACAGAATGGCAGCACTGTATCACAATATAAACTGGGAGCAGCGTTCTATATGCTAGGGTGGAAGACCCCGCCATATCCTAGAGAGGTGCATCCACAGTGACACTAAAGCCCAGGATCCACTGGTAATATCTATCTATGGTTGTTGGATAGGAGATTGCAGCTATGACCCTAGTACCAGTCAGTATGTGGTAGATGTTCCCTGAGCTGTTTGCATCACTAGATTGGTCAGCTATGCTGGCCTGATTAGATATCGTGACAATGATTTTTTGGGAAAATGATCAGTACATCATTAGCTTTCAGTAGTAACCCAATTAATAGGGAATCCTGACAATGAGCATCACCAGGCGTCATCAGGTCCCTTCACAAGAGGACCATCTCTGTTCATCTCAGTACAGCCATAGATTCCGCGGTTATACAGATCACAGTAATGATATGCACAATGTGATGATAAATAATTACCTAAAGGGCTCTGATCATACGAGTACATTTCTGTGTAGTAACCTATATGGAATAGCCATAACTTGTGCATGTAATGTGCAATCAACCGAAAGCTGCCCAAAGATCATCTAAGGCAAAAAATACCAATGCATCCAACACTGACCACTTCAAGGGAAATTGCTCTTTTGTAGTATAAAGTTAAAAATGTGCAGGAGAGGTAGTGTTTGGCTACTTACCCTCCTTAGGTGTCGCCCGCGAGGACTGGTCGGTGTGTGAAGGTGCAGTATAGCCCAATGATGAACTACCTGAATGTAAAGGAAGCGTAGGGACATATTAACACTATGGAGAGGAGCGCCGGTTACTACAGAACATGAGGAACTTTACATCTGAATGATCGTAGGTGATGAGCCTGGCCTGCTGACAACGTGCTGTCATTGTTTTGTGACTTTCGTTTTTCTTAATTAGCTCCCATAGTCACAAAACTGGTTAATATTAATACAAGTAACACTGCTTCTTTCTACATGTTTAATGTTCACCATTTAATTGTTATTGCTTGCAGAACACCAAACTGTTCCAGACCTCAGAATAAACCTATTCTTTACATTATATGTATAAGACTTAAGCCATATAGTCATAAAAATGAAGAGATCTGTCAAAGGGCGGCAGTGATGATACAGAATAAATAATACAATCATTTCCTATACAAGAAGGATTGTATTTATGTTACATTAAAGTGATTATTCTGGAGCCGCCCTGGTTATCAAGCTTAATAATAATATTAGAACATGGCTACTGATTTGTGTAATTGCTGAGCTAAACCATAATGGCCATGACTGTTGTAGTATTGAAAAGCGAAGCTGATGACAATAGGGACATGTATCCATGCCATGTGTCAGTCCAACAAGCCTTGTGTGATTGACAGCTTCACCTCCCATGAGGATTGTGGTTCATGCAAGTATTTTGTGTCCTAAAATCTGGAAGCAATTGGTGTGTGAAATGCACACAGCAATCCTCCTCCTACTACAACCCCGGAGAAGGGGGACGCTTTCTGTAATGTAAATTACAAGGCTCTTCTAAGTCAATCTGTTTATGTGCAAGCAGAAAAGCATGAACTGCAAACTAGTGCCGGTCATAGAAATGCAAGCAACCATTCATGACATTTGTATCTGCTTTAGTCCTATAGAATAATGACGTTTTGTACATGACCATTCAGTTTACATATATCAAAACATAGAAGCAAAATGCAGATCTCCATATGAAATGGCTCTTTCACAAGACCTATATATTATATACGGGATATTATACCCATTACTTGTCAGCATAATACTAATTGGGAGATGAGTTATAGCCACAGTTGTAGCAAATTAAATATTAGAAAGGAAATATTTGTTGATTGTGATTTATGACCATGAGGGTTAATCTGTGCACAGAATGCCAGCAGCCATTGCTGCCAGTACATGGTGACCCCAGTGGGTCAGGGGTCATTGGTGATTGAGCAGTGTCTGAAACCTGTGGCACATGGGATACAGATGTCTACTTTGTCTCATGAGTGGGTCGCAGACACAGTTATTTCCTGCTCTGTGGATGTGGGTCAGGAAAGTGCACAACTGTAATGTTTGCTAAAAGTAGAGGGACAGATCCAAACTAAGGGATGGTGACAAGTATATGTATACTATATGCACACGGCAAGGACTTGTCCACATTATTGAAATTAATAACAAGTAAAAACATGGTAACTGGGGAAATAATTTACATTGAGAACTAGTGATGAGCGAATATACTCGTAACTCGAGATTTCTCGAGCACGCTCGGGGGTCCTCCTAGTATTTTTTAGTGCTTGGAGATTTAGTTTTCTTCCCCGCATCTGGATGATTTACATCTGTTAGCCAGCATAAGTACATGTGGGGATTCCCTAGTAACCAGGCAACCCCCACATGTACTCAGCCTGGCTAGTAGCTGTAAATCATTCAGCTGCCGCGATGAAAACTAAATCTCCAAGCACTAAAAAATACTCAGAGGACACCCGAGCATGCTGGGGAAATCTCGAGTAATGAGTATATTCGCTCATCACTATTGAGGACCTAACACAGGCAAGGTCTGTTAACAGAAGCATTCCCTTTTGCTACTTGATACTCTTATTTCCAAATGAAGTATGCAAACACTGTTGAACATCTTCATAATCATTATAGCAAATCTGTATGTCGCAGGGGGCCACAGTTGATGGTCCCTAGAGTCCACTGTTTACAAGAAGTAAAGTAGATGATCCAACAATTGAATAAAGCGATAGTCGAGCTTTGAATATACACACGTGGTCAAAATTGTTGGTACCTCTCGTTTAATGACAGAAAAACCCACAATTGTCACAGAAATAACTTGAATCTGACAAAAGTAATAATAAAAGATCTAAGAAAATGAGGAAATGAAAGTCAGACATTGCTTTTCAACCATGCTTCCACAGAATTAAAAAAAATAAATAAAACTCATGAAATCGGCCTGGACAGAAATGATGGTTCCCCTGAAAATAATGTGTCAAAAGGGACATGTTAAATCACGGTGTGTCCACTAACTATCATCACAGGGGTCTACAATCCTGGAATCAGTGAGTGGCCTTTATATAGGGCTACAGACACTGTGCAGTTTGGTGACACCGGGTGTTACACACTCAACATGGACCAGAGGAAGCGAAGGAAAGAGTTGTCTGAGGAGATTAGGAAGAAAATTATAGACAAACATGTTAAAGGTGAAAGTTATCAGATCATCTTCAAGCAGCTTGATGTTCCTGTGACTACAGTTGCATATATTATTCAGAAATGTAAGATCCATGGGACTGTAGCTGACCTCCCTGGACGTGGCCGCAGGAGGAATATTGATGACAAAGCAAAGAGACGGATAATACGAATGGTAACAAAAGATCCAGAAAAAACTTCTAAACAGATTAAAGGTGAACTTCAAGCTCAAGGAACATCCGTGTCAGATCACACCATCAGTCGTGTGAGCCAAAGTGGACTTCATGTGAGACGACCAAGGAGGACACCATTGTTGAAAAAAAATCATAAAAAAGCCAGACTGGAATTTGCTAAACTACATGTTGACAAGCCACAAAGCTTCTGGGAGAATGTCCTATGGTCAGAGGAGACAAAAATGTAACTTTTTGGCAAGGCACATCAGCTCTATGTTCACAGACGGAAAAATGAAGCATATCAAGAAAAGAACACTCTCCCTACTGTGAAACATGGAGAAGGCTCTGTTATGTTCTGGGGCTGCTTTGCTGCATCTGGCACAGGGTGTCTAGAATCTGCATGGTACAATGAAATCTCAAGACTATCAAGGGATTCTAGAGAGAAATGTGCTGCCCAGTGTCAGCTTGGTCTCAGTCGCAGGTCATGGGTCTTGCAACAGGGTAATGATCCAAAACACACAGCTAAAAACACCCAAGAATGGCTTAGAGGAAACACTGCACTATTCTGAAGTGGCCTTCTATGAGCCCTGACCCAAATCCTATTAAGCATCCTTGGAAAGAGCTGAAACATGCCGTCTGGAAAAGGCAGCATTCAAACACGAGACACCTGGAGCAGTTTGCTCTTGAGGAGTGGGCAAAAATACCTGTCAAAAGGCGCAGAAGTCTCATTGACAGGTACAGGAATCGTTTGATTGCAGTGATTGCCTCAAAAGGTTGTGCAACAAAATATTAACCCCTTCCCGACATGTGACGGTATAGTACGTCACATGTCGGGACCCCCGCTTTGATGTGCGCTCCGGCGGTGAGCGCACATCAAAGTCGCGACATGTCAGCTGTTTTTTACAGCTGACATGTGCGCGCAATAGCGGCGGGTGAAATCGCGATCACCCGCCGCTATTAACTAGTTAAATGCCGCTGTCAAGCGCAGACAGCGGCATTTAACTACCGCATCCGGCCGTGCGGCCGGATATGAGCGCATCGCCGACCCCTGTCACATGATCGGGGGTCGGCGATGCTCCTCCATTGTAACCATAGAGGTCCTTGAGACCTCTATGGTTACTGATTGCCGGTGGCTGTGAGCGCCCCCCTGTGGTCGGCGCTCACAGCACACCTGCATTTTAGCTACATAACAGCGATCTGATGATCGCTGTTATGTAGCAGAGCCGATCGGGCTGTGCCTGCTTCTAGCCTCCCATGGAGGCTATAGAAGCATGGCAAAAGTAAAAAAAAAAAGTTTTTAAAAATGTGAAAAAAATAAAAAAAACATAAAAGTTTAAATCACCCCCCTTTCGCCCCAATCAAAATAAATCAATAAAAAAAACCAAAAACCTACACATATTTGGTATCGCCGCGTTCAGAATCGCCCGATCTATCAATTAAAAAAAAGCATTAACCTGATCGCTAAATGGCGTAATGAGAAAAAAATTCGAAACGCCAGATTTACGTTTTTTTGGTCGCCACGACATTGCATTAAAATGCAATAACGGGCGATCAAAAGAACGTATCTACACCAAAATGCTATCATTAAAAATGCCAGCTCGGCACGCAAAAAATAAGCCCTCACCTGACCCCAGATCACGAAAAATGGAGACGCTACGAGTATCGGAAAATGGCGCAATTTTGTTTTGTTTTGTTTTTTGCAAAGTTTGGAATTTTTTTTCACCACTTAGGTGAAAAATAACCTAGTCATGTTAGGTGTCTATGAACTCGTAGTGACCTGGAGAATCATAATGGCAGGTCAGTTTTAGCATTTAGTGAACCTAGCAAAATAGGCAAGCAAAAAACAAGTGTGGGATTGCACTTTTTTTGCAATTTCACTGCACTTGGAATTTTTTTCCCGTTTTCTAGTACACGACATGCTAAAACCAATGATGTCGTTCAAAAGTACAACTCGTCCCGCAAAAAATAAGCCCTCACATGGCCAAATTGACGGAAAAATAAAAAAGTTATGGCTCTGGGAAGGAGGGGAGCGAAAAACGAAAACGGAAAAACGGAAAAAGCTCCGGGGGTGAAGGGGTTAAGTTAAGGGTCCCATCATTTCTGTCCAGGCCGATTTCATGAGTTTTATTTATTATTTTTAATTCTGTAGATGCATGGCTGAAAAGCAATGTATGACTTTAACTTGTTCATTTACATAGATCTTTTATTTATTATTACTTTTGTCAGATTCAAGTTATTTCTGTGACCATTGTGGGTTTTTCTGTCATTAAACGAGAGGTACCAACAATTTTTTCCACGTGTATAGTTGAGCAAACACATTTCCTGCTTTATTTGAAAAGTCTGGTTCTGAAAGTTCATTAAGAAACGCTCGGCTATCTGTAAGTGCAAGCCGCAGAATACCTCGCCACGTAATGATCGTAGCAAACATGCAAGTCAGTGGACTGTGTCTCCGAATTATCAGCAGACACTGTGGATTAGTCATGTAGGCAACAAGCATTTTTTAGCTTTTCCCAGATCAGACTATTACTAGAGAGATAAGCTCTTAGATATCACCCCTTCTACATAACTATATAAGTAGGCACGGTCCTTGTCACTGTGGGACACGTCTATATAATATGTGTGTATATATATACACTCACCGGCCACTTTATTAGGTACACCATGCTAGTAACGGGTTGGACCCCCTTTTGCCTTCAGAACTGCCTCAATTCTTCGTGGCATAGATTCAACAAGGTGCTGGAAGCATTCCTCAGAGATTTTGGTCCATATTGACATGATGGCATCACACACTTGCCGCAGATTTGTCGGCTGCACATCCCAAAGATGCTCCATACAAGGCAGGATGGATCCATGCTTTCATGTTGTTTACGCCAAATTCTGACCCTACCATCCGAATGTCGCAGCAGAAATCGAGACTCATCAGACCAAGTAACGTTTTTCCAATCTTCTACTGTCCAATTTCGATGAGCTTGTACAAATTGTAGCCTCAGTTTCCTGTTCTTAGCTGAAAGGAGTGGTACCCGGTGTGGTCTTCTGCTGCTGTAGCCCATCTGCCTCAAAGTTCGACGCACTGTTCGTTCAGAGATGCTCTTAGGCCTACCTTGGTTGTAACGGGTGGCGATTTGAGTCACTGTTGCCTTTCTATCAGCTCGAACCAGTCTGCCCATTCTCCTCTGACCTCTGGCATCAACAAGGCATTTCCGCCCACAGAACTGCCGCTCACTGGATTTTTTTTCTTTTTCGGACCATTCTCTGTAAACCCTAGAGATGGTTGTGCGTGAAAATCCCAGTAGATCAGCAGTTTCTGAAATACTCAGACCAGCCCTTCTGGCACCAACAACCATGCCACGTTCAAAGGCACTCAAATCACCTTTCTTCCCCATACTGATGCTCGGTTTGAACTGCAGGAGATTGTCTTGACCATGTCTACATGCCTAAATGCACTGAGTTGCCGCCATGTGATTGGCTGATTAGAAATTAAGTGTTAACAAGAAGTTGGACAGGTGTACCTAATAAAGTGGCCGGTGAGTGTATATATATATATATATATATATATATAACATCACTCCTGCTCCATAGTTATACAGAAAGCACCTGAGCCCATTATTACTGAGCTGATACTTACTTTCCCTGAGGTAGCTGAGATGAGAAAGTAGAACTTCTGTGTTGTAGAGAGATGTGCTCCTCTGGAAATCCTCCTTTGTCATTTTACAGAGATCCTTGCCATCCATATTCTGAAATAAGGATGAATCAATGTCTATGAGTCCATACTCCTTGATCGCCCAGTCTAGCCATTGCCGCACATGGTCCTGACTCCACAAGGTGGGATCTGCAGGGGGAAGTGGAAGGATACTATTTTGAAGGATTTCTGGACTTGATGTGACAAAAAAAACAACTAATAAAACTGCTACATTGTACCAAACTGCCTCCATTTTTATAAATAGTCCTGAATGAGAACAAGTTTCATGTGAACCCATTCAACAAGCTAATCCCATAAGATGTAATACAGACAAGTACATTTTCCTTTCAGGGATAGTATCAATAGTAATGAACGAACGTGCCCAGATAAGGTGTTATCCGATCAAACTCGGGTGCTAACGGAGTCTCTTCAGCGTGCTTGAAAAATATGTTCTAGTTCAACAGCCTAATATCTGCGAGACATGCAACTGTGGGGACTCGGACATATTTTTCGAGCACGCTGAAGATACTTGGTTAGCACCCGAGCGCACTCTGATAACACCTTATCTGAGCAGGTTGGCCCATCACTAAGCATTTCTGAGCTACTTCGTCGGTGTGTCCGCATAGCTAATCTGCTAATATAGAGAGGTCCTGATAATTATTACTACAGTACACCTCTCCCCTCCACTGGAATCTATACTGTATCTTGTGAGTTTATTAAATCTCGTGGTGTGAGTAGAGGAATAGCTGGCGATACCTGCTGGCACAATGACTCTTCTCTCGTTGGTCGTCATATTGGGTGGAGGAATGTTTTTTTCATCCATATAGCTATTGTAAGTCATTCCATTGTTCTCGGATCCGATAAGTTTGCTGCATTTGTTCACACTGCAGTCGACAGGAGATTCCCTGAGATGAAGCAAAGGAATTGTCAGTGTGAGACCAGTGATAAAATCCTGCTCAGAGCTTCATGTATAAACACAGATTGTACAATAAAGGTGAGTGTACACTTGGTGACCCCCACTTCTTAAAGGACGGCTGATCTGCACTTATGAGCGCATCAGATCTAGATAAGTTTAGTGCGCCAGGCTGTCATTGTTCTCAGCCACACATACTGGTTACCCAGGACAATTTGCTGCTGAAAATTATGATTATTTTTTTTTTAACTCGCACTGCCCAAGCCCCTGGCACCATGAATCACAACTGGCTGCATGATTGCAGCTAGGTATAATATTCTCTGAAACACTTTGGCGTTTTCAGAGAGAAAATACTTTTGAGATAGAGCCGAGGACCATACCTGGAGACCATGTTACTGTCTCTGCCCCAACCAGCTCCTCTCAGCACTGCTAGATACGGTGACTGGTCTCTCTGTGAGTCACATCTAGCAGCGCTAAGAAGTGCTGATCGGGGACGGAGCCTGACAAGCATGGTCACTGACCAGGTCTGCAAAGTATATTTTCTTTGAAACACTCAGCGTTTTGGGGAATAATATACCTAGCTGTAATTGACGCTGATTGCAGTTTGAGTGCATGAATAGCTTGACAGGTTTGCTTCAAGCAAGAATTAACCCCTTTACCCCCAAAGGTGGTTTGCACGTTGATGACTGGGCCAATTTTTACAATTCTGGCCACTGTCGCTTTATGTGGTTATAGCTCTGGATGCTTCAACAGATCCTGGTGACTCTGAGATTGTTTTTTGTGACATATTGTACTTCATGATAATAGTGGTAAAACTTCTTCGATATGACTTGCGTTTATTTGTGGGGGGGGGGGGAAACAGAAATTTGGTGAAAATGTCACAATTTTCCAACTTTGAATTTCCATGCTCTTATATCACAGAGATAGGTCACACAAAATAGTTAATAAATGACATTTCCCACATGTCTACTTAACATCAGCACAATTTTGCAACCAATATTTTTTTGGTTAGGACGTTATAAGAGTTAAAAGCTGACCATCGATTTTTAATTTTTTCAACAAAATTTACAAAACCGTTTTTTTTTAGGGAACACATCACATTCGAAGTCACTTTGAGGGGGTCATTATAACAGAAAATACCCAAAAGTGACACCATTCTAAAAACTGTACCCCTCTAGGTGCTCAAAACCACATTCAAGAAGTTTATTAACCCTTCAGGTGCTGCACAAGAATTTTTGGATGTGAAAAAAAAATGAACTTTTTTTTTCACAAAAAAATTAGTTCAGATCCAATTTTTTAGTTGGACAAGGGTAACAGGAAAAAAATGGACCCCAAAATATGTTGTGTAAATTCTCCTAGCATGCCGATACCCAAATGAGGGAGAAAACCACGGCAGGGCAAGGGAAGGAGCGCTGTTTGACATTTTGAATGCAAAATTAGCTGGAACAATTGGCGTATGCCATGTCGCATTTGGAGAGCCTCTTATGTGCCTAAACAGTGCATATCCCCCACAAGTGACAACATTTTGGAAACTAGACCCCTTTGGGAACTGATCTAGATGTGTGGTGAGCACATTGAACCCTCATCAGGTGCTTCACAGAAGTTTGTTGAGCTGCAAAAATTCAAAACAAAACACATATTTTCCCCACAAGTATGTTTTTAGTCCCAAATGTTTCATTTTCATAAGAGTAACAAATTCTCCTGAGTACACCGATACCCCATATTTGGAGGAAAGCTACTGTTTGGGTGCACGGCAGGGCTCAGAAGGAAAGGAGATTCATTTGACTTTTTGAATGTAAAATTTCCTGGAATCATTAGCCAGCATCGTGTCCCATTTGGAGAGCCCCCACAAGTGTCCCCATGTTGGAAACTAGACCCCTCAAGGAATGTATTTAAATGTGGCAAGCACCTTGAACCCTCAGGTGCATCAAAGAAGTTTATAACGTTGAGACGTGAAAATAATAAAATCACATTTTCTCCACAAAAATGTTAGCCCCAAATTTTGCATTTTCATAAGGGTAATAGGAGAGATTGCATCACACAATTAGTTGTGCAATTTCTCGTGAGTACATTGATACCGCATATAAGGAAGAAAGCTATTGTTTGGGCGCACGGCAGGGCTCGGAAGAGAAGAAGCATCATTAGACTTTTTGAATGTCAAATTTTCTGGAATCATTAGCGGACATCATGTCCCGTTTGGAGAGCCCCTGATGTGCTTAAACAGTGGAAACCCCCCACAAGTGACCCCATTTTGCATTTTCATGAGGGTAACAGAAGAAATTGCACCATACTATTTGTTGTGCAATTTCTCCTGAGTATGCCAATACCCCATATGTGGTGGAATACTACTTTTGAGGCACAGTGCAAAGCTCAGAAGAGAAGAGGGGCCATATTGGAGTTCACATTTTGCTGGTTTAGATTGATGGTGCCATATCACACTGGCAGAGCCCCTGAGGGGCCAGAACAACAGAAACCCCCCATATGTGAACTCATTTTACAAACTACACTCCCCAATGAATTCATCTAGGGATGCAGTGATCATATTGACACCACATGTGCCTCACAGAATTTTATACCATTCTGCGGTGAAGAAAGAATAAATTACATGTTTACCACTAAAATGCTGTTTCAGCCCTAATTTTTAAATTTTTCTAATGGCTAATAGGAATTTTTGTTACAACAAACTGAGATCCATTTTTTCCTGAGTGCGCCAATATCCTACATCTAATCGGGAAATATTTTTCGGGCACAGTGCAAAGCTCAGAGAGCAAGGAGCGCGAGATTTTACTGGCACGGTTTGCAGGTGCCATGACCCACTGGTCGAGCCCATGAGGTGCCAGAGCAGCAGAACCCCCCATAAGTGACCCCGCTTTACAAACTACTCTCAATGAATTCATCTAGGGGTGCAGTGATCATATTGACCCCACAGGTGTGTCACAGAATCTTATAACATTGGGCAGTGAAGACAAAATAACTACATTTTTACCACCATTTTCTTTTAGCCCCAGATCTTAAATTTTTACACAAGAAGTGGGTAAAAAATGGCACCAAAATGTGTCCCATAATTTCTACTGAACGTCGCAATACTCCATATGTAGCTGTACAGTACTACATAGCCATACTGAGAGACTCGGCAGGAACGGAGCGATATTTGCCTCCTGGAGTGCAGATTTTCCTAGTGGAGTTTGCGGACTCCATATACAGAGCCCCTGATTGCTAGAAGAGCAGATTTCCCCCCTCAAGTGACCCCATTTGGGAAATTATACCCCTTTGGGAATTTAACTACAGATGTAGTGCCGATTTTGACTCCATGGGCATTTTCCAGAAACAAGCAGCAATGAATGTTACCAAGTGAAAATTGCCGTTACAGTCACCAGTAAGCTGCAGTGACCAGTATGCTGTAGTGACTAGTACTTTGTAGTGACACAGCCAGTGCTTCTGGAGACATGCACCCATAAGTAAGTTAGCTCTCATCGCTTCAGAAATGCCAAACTTGGATGCTTTATGTGGTTTAGGCACACTGGGGCTTAGAATGAAGAGGGCATTTGGATTTGGGAGCTCAGAATTTGCTGAATTTCTTTTGGAGGGTGAGGAGCCATTTCACTTTTCCAGAGCCTTTGTACTACCAGTAACGTGGAAGCCCCCTATATTTGAGTTAACAGATGACAGACCTGAGTGGGAACTTGCTTTTTTTTATTGGATTGAGATGAAGCTTTTATTGGGAACATTTTACATAACGTTTGGGATCACATTTATCCGGCGCTCTATGCTGAGCACTTATTTTGGGGTTTCCATGTAAATCTCTAAGTGACGTGATTCAGATGTAACCTCCAAGGGATCCACTCACTATAATGAGGCAGCAGAGTTACTCTGGACTCCGTCTGGCCTCTGTTCATCGGTGTTTTCTTTTCAGAAGTTCACAAAACTGCGGGCGACAGCACTTTTATGCAATGCTAAAAAGACACTGCTGGATCACAGGTTAGACAGCATCCACAGTGCCTCCATCTGCCTCGTTACAGGGAATCTTCCATCGAGGGATCCTTCTGATTTCAGAGATTTACACGGAAACCATGGTGCACTCTGCACAGAGCGCAGGATATATATGTGCCGAGCCTTACTGTGATCTTTGGAAGGCAGAATGAAAAAATCAACAGCAGGTGAAGAATTTACAATTTGCATTTTTTTTCACTGTCTCTTTAATGATTCTTTTTTGTATGTTCTGAGGAACACACCTGTGAAGAAACCGGATTATATATTAATTACCCAGATGACTATTTTTTAGCAAACCAAGAAAAATAAGCTTTTATCTATACTTTTTCTTGTGTAAGCCTGTAATAGTGACTTGTAAGTTATTTCATATAACCCAGTGCGCGCTTTTTTTTGATGACTAGTGATGTTTGCTGATGTGCTATTTATGCGTTGTATTATTTAGCCAGTTTGTTGACTTCGAAAGCAGAGGGAAAAACTATGCAAATAGGTTAAATAATCAAGTAATGCTATATGTATGCATAAAGAGACTGACAGACGGGAGAGAGACAGCCAGAGATTCTGCCAAGACATATACATTCAAAGGACCAGAGACAGGACAGCAGCCAATATCATGACACCTTCACGAGGGACACGGATTTATCATTCTACAGGAAACAACTTAGTGGTTTTCGGCTCCGGTTGGAAGAATCTGCTCCAATGACCATTGCTGGACCATGGATACGTTTGGAGAAAGCCAGGATTGTGACCCACTAGTCGCCTGGCTCCATGGAGATGTTCGGATAAGCCAGGTTGTGACTATCATGTCAACTGGCCTTGTCTCTTGTATGGACTCAATGGACTGTCATCTTCCTACGCTTGTCGTTACCTTCTCTCTGTTTTCTGAGTAGCGTTATGCCCATGTTAACGGGAGAGTGGGAGTTAGGCGGGACGATCCCTGGTCCATGCGGTTCCGGTTAAAGGACTCTGAGGCATTCGCCGTGTCTACACAACACCACAAATTTTATTGCACTAGTTTTTATGTGTTCAGAAATATATCCAATATGGCACCAATGTGAGTACTGGACACACGGCCTTGCCTATAGTAATAGATGGCACACCGTTTTGTCTTTAGGGTAAAATTGAACAAGTTCCAGGACCCATTCAAAGCTTACAGAGACATTGAGCAAGCAAGAAAATCTTTCCAGGAATTATTACTCACAGAGGGTGGCATGCTCCTAAAAACACATTGGCTGATTATAAAACTTGGTCTTGCTAACAAAACAGTTGCCCTGTATTTGCGTATATTGTAGCAGGAAGAATAAACTGCACTGTAATGAAGGGCAAAATGTGGAGGAAAATGCAGCCAACTATGTGTCAAAGCTGAGTTTGTTCCAAAGATGAAAGAACACCAGCAGGGCAAGAATGACAGACACTTTCAGAGACTGGTCGTACAACGTCCATTTAGCTCCATCAATCCCTATATGAGAGACGAATGTGCCAATAGACGTGATACACCATAGCAAGCTCCCGCCTGCCAAGGTAGGAACCGCTATATGCACTAAGTAACAAATTCTCTACAGAACTTGTAAAGTATTGTCTTGGTACCAGAAGTTCGGCAAGAGCCATACCGCAAAGCCCATGGTGTATAAGTACGGAACTTCCTCATTTTTAGAAATCCTCCAATAAAATAATCATGCCTGTATTACCATCATAAATATAAGTAATATAAATGGAAATAAAAGTTTTGTGCAGAAAGACAGTCATAAAAACAGTCAAAGTCAGATAAATAGTCAAAAATGTTTGTGAGTTATCAAGTCCTAGAATTTTCAGATGAACTGACTTTTCAAGAACATTTTTGGGGTCCACACTCTGGAGTGTACAGATGTGGGTTCATGGACGAGAATTTGTCTTAAAATTAGTTTGGTATGTGATTGATCAAGTCCTGGAATTGCTAAATGGGGTAAAATGGGATTTACTGATGAAAATATTCTCTTCAATACTTGTTCCGTAAAAATTACTCTACTGGGGCCCACTAAGCAGAAAATCTAAATAATTAAAAGAAAAAACCCTAATAATTGTAAGATGTGTGGTAGGTCTCAAAACAGGGGAAGATACAAAGGCTTGGTTGGGATGAGCACGTGGGGCAATAGTACGGGGACTCACTCCATCTACCATGCTTCCTACAAACCCGGCTTCTTTTATGGGGCTACTTTTGGGTGCGAGTGACAGGGACAGGGCAAGGAAAATGGCGCTTCGCAAGTCTACGGACATCCTCAGACTCAAATGCTTCCCCCTGTGCCATCGACTCAAAAATTAGATCCTCAACAATTTTTTTCCTGGAACTGGAGGAAAGTTAGCGGTCCTTGAGATTTTTTGTATAGGACAAACCTGTTGTATGTAGCAATTTGGATGAGGTAGACTGCCACCTTTTTGTACCAGGCCCTGGTCTTCTGCTTCACCAGGTATGGTTGCAGAACCTGGTCTAACAGGTCAAAGCCACCCATAAATTTGTTGTAATCTGTGACACAGATTGGTTTGTTTGTCCCCGGTGACGCCCCTGTCTCTGACCGTCACAGCGGTGTCTGCATGCAGTGTGGTCAGCATGTAGATGTCCTTCCTGTCATTCCACTTCACTGCAAGAAGTTGGTCACTTGCGAGTGAGAATGACGTCCCCTTCTCCAAATGTCTGGACACCAACTGTGACGGAAACCCCACTCGGTTTTTCCTGACTTACCCACAGGCCCCTGTATTTGCAGAGTGGAGTGATTTGTATAGGGGGAT